>NW_027317075.1:0-31862 GCF_032062135.1 Pyxicephalus adspersus
GTGAAAATAAGAGTTTTTCTTAATTTCCGTGAAAGATAGCTGCCTGATTAACTTGTCCTGGTCTATGCTTGAGGTGGTTTTTAGGGATAATTCTTTTAATTTATTTTCATGGTCTGATATTTAGAAGGGTACATCAAGGACGGAACAGAGTGCTTTGAATAAGCCTCTTGTAAACAAACCCCCTGCTTCTTGAAGAATAGGAAAAAACACCCATCATTCAGGCTTCATTAGGGCAAAAAGGAATCTCCCAAAATATGTTAAATGGTGACAGCTGTGAAAAATCAGACACTACAGATTTATCATTTAGGGATGTACCATAATTATCTTGGTCAAATTTAAAGAAAACAAGGCACTCAATACTTATCTGCCTTTTATGAATACTGTAAAATAGGAATTTATTAACCTGTTTTCAGGATTTTTAATTTTGATCAAGATTTCTTTACAGTCTGCAGATTTAATATGAAGCTGTAGTCCTCCAGAGATTCTGCAGTGGCCTTAGATTCTAGACCACTGACAATTTGGCATACATCAGAGAGTTGCGTAGCGATTCTCGTTAACAGCCCTGTGGTTTTAAATGTTTTTTCTTTTTTTTTGGAGAACATTTTTTTAAACTCCCATAAGTTGATGAGGTAAGCTATTGGTATTGGTGGATTCAGCATAATGAGAGTCAGAAATTGTGTAACTATTATACTACTTGGCATAAAGCTAAAGGCTATGTATTTTGCTCACACAAGCACTGTTTATGCACTCCCTTTTTGAGGTACTTTTCCTAATAATGGTTGAAACTAGTCCTAGGTTGGAATAACATACATTATTTTTCTAAGTACCAAGGTCAGGTATCATTAGTTGCATAATTATAAAGCCATGAATGTGACATTCACTAAATATTTATTGAATGTAAATCCTCCTAGTGCATGTGTTTAAATTACAGGGAATGTTTGTAAAAGTTTGGTGGATATCTAAATATATCACCCATGTCTATCATTCAGTGATACCTAATAAGTGTAAATATAAAAGATTAGACAACAGATTAGCTAAAGAATCAGGATAAACACAGAAAGTGTATGTTTTATATGTAATAAAGTTTACCTGTACATGCTGATGTATATAGAAAGAAAAACGAGCACAATCTGTCCATTGATAATCAGATCTGCCATGTGACATTTCTTTATCGCTACTGTTGTGTGCTCATTTAGGGTATCAGGAAGATTACAATTAATGCTAATACAGAGATTTCTGTTGAAACACAGCAGTTCTGCGTAAAAAGGTTTTAAAAAAATCAGACCCATTTAAATTGCTGCTGCTTAGCAATTTTGTCTAATTCCATCTCAAAAGCAGATCAACCTTGTTAATCTGGGCACATGTGCAGGATGACCCTCAGACCTGACCCAATTTAGGTCATTAATCACGTGCAGGCTTGAAGAAATTATAATTGGCCTCAAGGTTTCAACAACATCCAGACCCATAGTGTTTAAAAAATATGTCATAAGTAAAGGCAGTGCTTCTCAGACTTGGCAGGCTAATGCAATGTGTGGAAAATCTGTGATCAGGCAGAAAGGAACAGGTACCATCTTCAATAAAACATGATCCGCTCAGCATTGGATGCGTAAGGTCGGATGAACTTTTGCATGTTACTTCATTCCGCCCTGGCCAATCAAGATGGCAGAAGATGGGAACCAGAGGGAAGAGACGAAAGATGATGGCAGCGCCTGCGATGAAAAAAGGGACAGTTGATTGTATTTAAAAAATTATGATCAGGTAGGTAAGGTTATTTCATTGCAGAAGAGACTTTGCCTGGCCCTTCTGCAATAAAGGACTGGCCTGGTTGCAAAATTTTATTTCTAGAATTTAAAACGGTTTTAGCTTCAACAAAAGACTTTTGTTTCCTTCCCTTTGCTTCCCCATTTCATCATTTGGAAGGGCAGAACAATACCCGATTTTTATAGGTATAGGGGAGCATTTGACTATAGGCCATTTCAGACTCGCTTGACTTAACTATTCTGCCACACGCTCAACCACAGTTCACACTCTTCCTATTAAGCTAAATGGGAGTAGCTTGGAACTATTTTCTGCACTCATTTGCACACGGTGGCCACCGCAAAAAACCAACACGTTGCATTTTGGATGCACTGCAACAGGTGAAGTGTGTGTACAAGTCCTTACATTCATTCACAGGATGTTATTAACCAGGTTATATACAAACACACAAAAGGGGGGGGGGCACTGGGTATTAATTAACAACTGCTAGAAATACTATAATAAATAGTATAATACAGTATAGTATAATATAGTATAGTATAATACTCTACACATCCTGTCCCCTAGCCCTCACCCCATTGCCCCATAAATTATTTTAGTAATTCAGCTCAAAAGTCTAATTTCTTCTGTTGGCCTCTTTAGAAGTGGTCTTGTTTCTTTACCATATTTATTATTATTATTATTGTAAAGGTTCATATATACATGAGTTCACCTAGGGTCTGTTCTTTCCCATTCCTGCTGGCTTCTGACAGTTCACTTCCCTGAGGAGGCAATTTGAGAAGGGGGGCTTAAAAAAGAATTGGTGTTGTAGGGTAAATGCCAGGCAGATACTGCAGTCTCCTAATGCGATGTAGCCATTTGGCTTGCTTTATTTGGTGCTTGGGAGGTGCATGATGCAGGTATCTATTTTGACACCGTTATTAATGGTGCTATGGATAATGTAAATGGCTAAAAATAATTATGTATGCTACATGGTCATGTGTGTTTGCTTAAAATTTTAATGAAAGTTACACTAGAGACTAATATATGTTCATCAGATTTATTTATTTAATCATCAATTCCAACAGGCAGCACCTGTGTGATGGAGAACATTACTGCTGCACATTTTCCTTTCATCAGCATTTTGCTATTTACATTTGGAGAGCTGTCAGCTTATCACCCTATGTCATAGAACTGGGACTGAATGTTACCCCAAAGACTAAGCCACCTGGGAAACATTTGCTGCTAATGTCCAGGTGACAGCTGTCAGCTTGGCCGTCACCCAAAACGAAAAGCCCATTTCGCAATTAAAGCCACCAACAGCACAATATAGAAATATATGCTTTATTTTGTTTGTAACCTTTTATAACTGTAGACTCTTTCTGTTGCTTTGTTACTTCTTACTGAAGTCATATTCTACTTAACAGGGCTTTTTGTAAAATAAAGTAAAAATTAAAGTTTGCCTCCAACCAAATGAACCATTGAACCAATTGAATATGAACAGAACTGGACACAAACTTTCCCCAACTTGAATAAAAATACCAAGAAAATGAATGTATATTTTTTCTTGACTTCTAGTCTGGATGATACAGAACAGGGATTAAAACCTCCCCGAATGTAGCTCAAACAGAAATAACTAAATTAAAAGGGGCAATTATTGCTGCTTTCCCTCACATTCTGTATGGGTAATGAGGGGACTCTACAGACCTATAAAAAGTTTTGCTTGGAGTTTTATTGCCATGTTTCAATTGAATATTCCATAGTACACAATGTACTTTAAAGTTACTAGAGTGTTGAAGCTTGGCCGTTCCCTGCTTCCTCTCACACATACTTATTAACCCAACACTATGATGGGCTACTTCTTGTGCCAATGGGCCATGAAGCAGAATAAGGTGGGTCAGCTTCAATGCCAACTGGAAATAGAGAACCCTTACCTAATAGAACAGCTTGGGATTCAGGCTACAGGCTTCCACAGGTATGTGCAGGTCCTGGTGCTTGCACCTTATAATTGGCAGCAAGTTACTTCCAATTATAAAGGCATTTTTTTTATATTTAAATAGTAGTGGTAGGGTGTAAAGAGTATACTTTTGTCATTTTTTGCCATCCCTTCCATTTTAGAAGTATCCCTATCCCTTAAAATTACCAATGTTATACCTCCCAACTGTCTCTGATTAGGTGGGACTGCCCCCCTTTTTAGAACCAGGTCCTTCTGTTCTCCTTAGTTGTCCCACTTTTTGAGTGGATATATTCACTCATCATCATAAAAAACAAAAAATATTTATTTTATGTTATTAATGAATATGTTATTTTTGCACTAAATTTTTCATCCAGCCACTAAAGTATTCTTGTTGGTATTTTGATAAGCTAAATAAAAGGTAATAGTTGTAAAAAAAACAACTTGTGGGTTTAACCAGTCATCTTTTAGCTTAATCAGGTTTTATTATCCAAAAAATGAGTGTGTCATTAACATACGTACAAAAACAAAGTATCCCTATTTCTTATCTCCAAATGTTGGGATGTATTCCAATTTTACCAGGTATGAATGAGATGGTAAATTCAAAATGTTGAGTTGTCATCAGAAAAGAAATCGAGGGAAAATCTGACGGGGACTTGATGGTTGTTACGTCTACAGCATAGAACATGAAGGGAGATGCCCTAATGATACAAGGATAGCAATATTAAACTGAGAGACAGTTCAACCATGCCTTACTCTACCCAAAATAAAAAAAATGTTTTTGGTATAATTTAACTTCTCCTTTTCCATGGTATTATGTTCTGACATAGGGGGTATGTAATTGCTCTTCTAGACCTGAAGGCGTTTTTACCATTCTCCTACTTCATCTTTCTATCCTGTGTGGAACCTTACAACATACTGCCCAGAGCAAGTAATTGTGCTATCCTACAATGTGGTATTCTGGCATCAATGACTGTATAATGCAGAAAACAATGTTTTTACTGTTTTCAATTGAACACTTTCCTGCATAGGCATAAAAAAAACCAACAGGTTGTATTTTGGATGCACTGCAACAGGTGAAGTGTGTGTACAAGTCCTTACATTCATTCGCAGGAATTATTGTCCAGGTTATATACAAACACACAAAAGGGGTGGGGGGGCACTGGGTATTAATTACCAACTGCTACAAATACTATAATAAATAGTATATTACAGTATAGTATAATATAGTATAGTATAATACTCTACACCATTTTACCATTCTCCTACGTCATCTTTCTATCCTCAGCAGGCAGGCCAATTTCTATTATTAAAAGGAACTGAACAAGGATGCACTCTGCACCACATCCTGTTTATTATTGCTTGCAGTTAATCTGATTTGGCATTTAAACAGGTGAAAAATACATCATTTCCCTTCCCCCTGAACTGGTCATGTAGTTCTAGGGAGTTAGATGGCAAATTGAGATCCAGGGGGCTTTAAGTGTAACTGTCAGCCTTATGGAGCCCTTGCATATTTCATTATGATCTATTTGATAATATAACATTGTCAAATCATTAATTTCAAGTTAAATAAAAGAGTAAAGAGGTGAAACTTTTTGGAAGGGGTTTTAGTGTAAGTGGAATATTTAAACAATATTTTTTTAATCCTGACTTAATGGCATACTGAAAATTTGATCAACCATTTTTTGTGAAAACAGACACTGGTTGCAATTTGGATCAAATTTAAAGCTTGCAAAAGCAATAAATTACCAAAAAAAACTGAAAATGCTTATCAAATAAAAACAAAATACCTGGGGATTCCATCAACATTCTGGGTGTTCTCTTATAGGCATTAGCTACATATGAAAATGATTATCAATGCATTTTTAGATCATTATTGATTTGCTATGGATGCTTTGGGTTAGCATGGATTGACCTGCGTTTATGTTGCATTCGTTTTGCATATTTCATGCCTCCATGAAAATATTGAACTGTAAGCATGTAAAAACGTCATTAGGAATGATTTTCATCCCAGCATTGTTTCCATTTAAATTTCAGCCCTTACCATATTATCAATGCTTTCTGAAGGGGAACTCAGGGGAAGCAGTGATAAAGATACACCTCGTCCTATGTTAATTTTAACTTTTCCAAGGCACATAGAGAAGTACACTTTTTCAGCTCCTACTGCCATGGCCTTCTCCACCAATACTGGTCTTGGGGGCCACTTTCTCTTACATCAGCACAATAGGAAGCAGGCATGTTGACACACTTATTGAAAGCCACATCTTTACTTGGTCACTACCGGCATCCCCTAACTCTGATTCCATGGATAGCATGGTTTACACAAGTTTAGTAGAAAGTTGCAACCCTCAGAACTTGCTAAACAAAGAAGCAACAAATTAGGATGACGTGTTTTTGGCTAAAGCGGCTATTCTCAACCAGGGTTCTGTGAAAGCTGTGGTTTCCTCCAGAGGTTCCCAGGGGTTCCTTTAGCTTTGGATGGTTGATCTGTCATTTGCTAGTGTGTACATAGTTCAAAGCCAGAAGCATGACACCAGATCTCATTATATGTCTTTAGGGAGGCATTCTGACCACAACCGTAAGGAAACATTTTTTTAGCTCACCGCTAAATGTAAGGGGCATTTATCCTACTGATACCCAATACATTGGTTTTAACAGGGGTTATATAAGACCTGGGAATAATTTAAAGGGTTCCTCTAGGGTAAAAAAGATTGAGGAAAGCTGGGATAAAAGATTTTTATTTTTTAGGAATGGTCACTATTTATTCCGTTATAAATATTTGCTGGTATGTGTAATAAGTCTTGGCTTTGCATCTAATATATTAGGAAAACAGTTTAAATTTATGTTCTGATATTCCTAAATATGTAGTCACTCAATAGTGTTAAATGACAGGTCCACTTTTTATAATATTTGTTTATGCTTGTATCCTAGCATTCATACAAAGGTTTGATCACACATTCAGTTTCATGGGTTTCTCAAATGAAATAAAGCATATGCTTTTCATGTTGGTTCCTTACGTAATTTGGCATTACTCCTGTGCCAAGCAAAGGTTGCACAATATTTTCTGGATGTAATTAAGAAAAATCCCACAGGGAAGACCTAGTAGCTTCATTACTGTGGTGCAGCTATGCAATGTTAATGTAACCTGCCACTATGAAACATTTAAAAGACTTTCTGTATAATGAGGATTATTTTGGTTATGGGGCACAATGCATCTTTGACTTGTGGTTCAGAAGAAAGACGCTCACCACCAAAAACCATTTAAGAGTGTTACTGTTTAAATCCCTGTGAAGCAGACCTGTAATTAAAACCCATGTTTAATGGCACGGCTGCAATTATGCTTGCCCTGTGCCTTTTGTGGGAGATTCTGATTATTTAATACACAATATATTGTATGGTATAGTTTGGGGAATATAATTAGTTAGGCCTATTTTAATAGTAGCCTTCAAGCAACTAGAAACTACATTTATCTGGAATCCACCAATCCCCATGTATTTCACATAATGGGGAGTTTACTGTACATTTATTGTGTGGTAGGTATTTATTATAACAAGTTATACCATGCAAAACCCATTAATAAAATCTATTTGGTATTATACAATTTTTACATTTACAGTTTTTTCTCTGGTAATCCCATCTCTGTTTTGTGCAGCTTGCTTAAAAATGCCATATCCCATATGACATGGACACGTGAAATATCACCCAGGTAATGCAGCCACCTACTTACTCTTTCTTTTCTTGTTTAGGTAGAACATTCACTTCTTTAGTTGATATGTAATGAACCACTGCAGTTTGCGTGAATTGTCTAACAGACATAGCATAGTTTAAAATTAGCTTTAGAATTTTGTTTATATATTTTCATGCATATTTTTTTCGTATGAGTTAAACTGTTTTTTTCGCTTGGAGTGTAGTTGTTTTTCTTGATCTAATGATCAGAGCTCCAGATAATGTACAGCTGGATGCAAATATAAAAAGTGGAAATTAGGACCTGTGTTTGGCAATATTTTGTTCCCTCAATAGATTGCATACCCCATATGTTTTCTGTTAACTGTAGAGAGTTCTGCCTTGGAATGTATACTTCAGGCGCTTATAAGATAATTTGATAATCATGAAGAGAGATGAAGATTCTCAATCATGTTTAGATTATGATTTTGTGAATTAAAAGGTGCAAGCAAAGGTATAATTATGGTTCAAATTTTTGCAGTAACACTATTGTTGGAGTCAGCTCTTCACCTTTCTGTACCCAGCTCTATTGTAATAATCAAATCTAAAGACTTTTTTAGAGAACCTGTACTGTGGACATTGTGCCTGAAAAGTCAATTGGAGCACAAGGGACTAGTCACCAGTATTGCCTGTAGACACTCTACAATTGCTATTTTTCCTATTACTGATTTATGCATTGTTCTGCACGGTTTGGGAAGATGAGTGCTGAATTTGTTAGAGTAGCAAATGTTTACCACCAAGTAGCCTGGCTTCATGCTTGAATAGGCAGTAGGTGTGCAAGAAGCACCAAAAGCAGAAATAGCAAAGGCCGAATTCAATTTTATTCCTTCATCATAAACTGGACTTTAGAAATCTCAAAGTAGATGCTATAGTACATTTTTTAAAAAGAGTGTATACAAATGTGTATATAAATGACACATCCTTACTGAAGAGCACCAGGCTTCATCATGATTTCCATATACCTATTTCATCAGTGCATTTAGCAGTTTGCCTAGAGTTCCACTTAAACAGGTCCACATTCACAGCCAAAATCTTGTAATATTGTCAATGAGAATTGAAGTGTAGTCATCGCATTGCACCATGTGTTGTGCTTTTGGACTGGACTCGTGCTCTTCAGTGGCGTCAGTTTTCTTAAATATTGCCCTTTGTCTGTTTTGGAGTCAGGCATTCCTGCTGAGAAATGGATGTTGCAATTTTTGTCCCACAACACTGCATTCTATTACTGTCAGATGAAAGATCCCAATTCAGAAAAATCTTAAATACACACAGCTGTATGGGGGAGGGGCAGCAATAGGTGCTTTCACTTAGCGTAAACAAGAGCCGGAGTCTACCTTTACGGAGCCCGTGTTCCCACCAGCTTAGTGTGAATAAGCAGACGGTGCCTAAGGGAAGTACAATGAGTGCACTGGGGCATCATGTAAATATTAATGTTAGCAGTCTGGGCCTGACCTCGTGTAACCTCTGCGAGTCACATAAAGCTGGGAATGGTTTAATCAAGGTCAGCAAGAGCGCGTCAAGATTAAATTGTTTACATGACGGAGATTTCATCGTATATATAATATTTGTTTATTTAGCTATAACAAGGGAGAAGGAGACTGGATGTGCTGTTATCTGAGGCTTCATAGAATGTTCGTCCTGTTACAGAAATGAATCCTCTGGACGTGCTTCTTTTTAACAAGGAAATAACCATTAGAATGGTTTTATTTATTTTTTTACTGGTATGTTCTCAGGGTATTTCTCAAGATGTGGTTATGCTGAGTGCAAAAAGGACCAGATTGTAAAATAAACACAAAGGTCTCCTACAAGCATAGTAATATCGTTTTTGTGCTAATGTGTCAATTTTTATTTATTACATATGCTTTTTGTTTTGCTGATTGTGTTTTTTTCTTGTTGTCTGTTTGTACAATGTATTTTATTACTTGTAGTTAATAGTTTACATTTGTTTACTTGGTAATATTTCACAGAATGTACAATGGGTCTCTTGAGAAAAAGTTAAATTTATGGAAAACTACGAAGGGTGTTCAAAAAGTTTCTGCACCTTTTTTTTTCTTTATTAAAGTGTATCTAAACATAGAATGTTCACTTCAAATAAAAGAGTGGACAACCCTTTTATTTAAGATAAAAAATCTGTTTGCATTTTTTTTAAGTGCAACACCCTTTTTTTTAATAGGGTGCAGCACCGCCCCCCTAATTCTCGATGCCTAGGCGAACAAGAATGAATGTGAGCGCAGAGCCTCCTGGGATACATACGTCATGCATCCGGGAGGCTCTTGGCTGCTCCTTCTGTGCATGCCCAAGCAATCCCTTTTATCAATAGGGGAAAGAACTGCCGATCTCACATGTGCGCTTTAAGAATTTCAAGAACAACTTATATCACTTTTCTAGATAGTCATGCATCCTTCACCTTAGTATGGCCATTCTCAAACATTTCAATTCATTCATAGACGACTCTATGAGAGAAAAATAAATCCCCATGAGCACACGTGGAGATGAATTTGTGCTCCTGGCATACCTTCTGTCCCCAAAAATTCTATGACAGTAGGCTGTATCAAATTGCATAAATAGACTTCAAATGTCTCCTGTAAATCACGCAGTAGATGACTATAGGTGAATATAGAAGATATTGAGAGTTTGCATATGCCAGGAAACCCAGGTCATGCACACCAGGTCAGAAGTGAAATCACCCTCATTTATCTCTGTATCTATAGGCATTGGGAAGTCATTTGTTTTGAATGCCCATTCACAAAAACACAGGGCAGCATTGTGTACATCAACACGCTGCATTGGTTTGCACAGAAAAATAAAGGATTTCCCCTCAAACAGTAATTCATTCAAATGCTAACATATTTTACCCTCATGTCTCATAACATAAGGTTCCCCTGAATTGCTGTCTTACTTTGTAACAAACATGTTTACTGTTACTGTGGCCAGACATATCTATCTTTTATTCATCAGTCTACAGAATATTGTATAGAAGGCCAGACATGTGTCCCATATTCTTTTTTGGACAGCAAATGTTTTTCCTAGCACACTTCCCATTCAGGGTAAATTGGGACAGCCTTTCTGTTTGTAAATTAATGTAATGTTGCGAGGGAGCATTTCCTGCACTGTTTAGGGTATTTGGAGACAAATTAGCAGTTGTTTGAAATGAACAGCACTTGTGAATTACTTTCCTTACAATGCAATGATTTATTTTGGTAGCTTTTTTAAATCTCTTGCCAGATTTGTAGGCAACCACAACCTTTTGTCTGGGGACCTTATAGATCATTTTTCATTTTGGAATGGTGACACCAGGTACATTATTAGAGAAAAAAAACAGACCCTAAGTATTTGAGGTTTAAATAAATCAGGTTCCAAATTCATAATCCCTAAATAGACCTTAATCGTTGGCATATATTCTGGAACATCTAAATATTATTTGACAAAGTTAAAGTGGTGGGAAATTCAGGAGTTTAAATTTTTTTTCTCTCTGACTTATTCTTTGAAAATATACATTTTCATTTATTTCACATGTACACACTATGCTAGTTTTAGTGAAGGTCTAGGGTCTCACTGTTTTAGTGTGGGTCTTATGTTGATCGGATCAAATATGTTAAAAAAGTCCACAGTTTTTTGGGGTTTACTTACTTCTTCACACTTTGATGTCTTCTCTGTGCCAAAACCTTTCTTTTTAACAATGTATGCACAACCTGGTTGTCCTGGTGTATTTTCTCTGGCCTATGTTAATTTATTCATGAACTAACATCTTCTTGTTCCACCTTCTGACATTATCATCCTCTTAGTCTTGAACTCACAACACCTGTACTTCACCTGAGCCATCTCAGTTCACCAGCACCTTGGTGTCACTTTGCTTACTTCTTACTAAAGCACTCCATGAAAATTCTTGCATTCTGCTAACATTACCACTCCATCAACACCTTCTCATGCAGATGGCCCACCAGCACTTTCTCACTTTACCAACCTCTGATTACTTCACAAATATTTTGTAGTCAGCCAAAAACCTTCTCAGAACACTGTTTCCTTATATCAACTGCTTGACTAGCTTTTAATCTACCAATATATTCTTGTTCTTTAAAAACTGTTCTTTTTAGGCAGAATCTTTCCAGTCTGTCAGTACTCTGATCTTGCCAACATTTAAAGTGTGTCTCTAAGCAAAATCTGACAGGGTCTTTATACTGCCATGGGTAAATAGCAAATAGCTGGAGCCAGAAGACATTTATATATTTGATTTAACTCACATGAACTCCAGGAAACCAAAAACACTGAACAGTCAAGAAGTATCATCCACACAAGCTTATGGACAGCATTTCCTACTAGTATATGAATATAAATCTTGTTTAATAATAATAATAATAATAATAATATAATAATAATAACTTTAAAGTCTTTTTAATGGAATGTTAGGCAAAATATTTATTTAGCAATTTGTTGTTATAACATTTTATGTCTATTTGATCATTTATGTATAGTTCATATTTACAAAGTATTTGTTGTTAACCAGGCAAATAGGAATTACTGCACTGAAGCATTTAATTTTTACCAACTGCACATACAATCAGTCGTTTCTCAACTATACCACAGCTGAAAAGCTGTAATCTGGTATCTACATTACCTGCACTGCACAGTGTGGACACCTTTTATCTCCATTAAGGGGATTTATGTTATTAATTATATTATGTAGAAGGGAAGGGGAGAGGGACTGAGCGGCACCCTGCTGTGCTCTCACCCCTTCATTTGCAATGCAATTGTCCTTCGTGAATTCACCAGGACAGATCCATGAATGATGTTGGACAAGCACTGTACACACGCCAGATTCTCATCCGATACCAGCCCTAAGACGAATATGGGACGTGAATCATCTGACAAGTGTTCGTAGCCTATGTCACTCTGCTCTCCCTTATCTCTTGTTAGTATGTGAACTTGCCTTTCTTGTACTGCTGCTTCCCCTTACACTCTAGCAACGCTGTACATTACCTGCAAAAGGCTGATATCAAATCAAATTTCAGTACTTGCAACCTGCATTAAAAAAAGGTTTTATGTAGCGTGTTATTGGACTTTCACTTGTAGTGTAGAAGCATGCATGTCATCATATGAAGTACTAAAGTTTACTCCACCACCACATTTGTAATCACTCTGGGCCTAATGGATCTGGCTCACAGTTTGAAAAAGATCACATTGTGTCTGAAATCACTGCATTGTTATAAAACAAACTTCTTTGTATTGCTGATTGCAATAGAATTTAATTTAAGCTATTTTTTACATAGAAGACCTGTGTGCAGATCACAAAAATTAAAGCTTGCATTGTATGCAGGATGTTTCTTAAAACATGCTGAAACATTATGAAGATGTACTTTCTACTGTTGTGAAACACACTGGAGAGACAGTATAACAAAACAATAAAGCAAACCTATGTAATTATTTCTAATGAAAAATGGGAGACGCTTAATTATATATCACTGTGTGTGACTTATTAAAATGGCTTTTTTTAGATTCCAATTTAGTCTGGTATAGGAGTCTTATAAAATGTGGAGCTTACATATATTTAAGTGAATATAAATGCTAGCATACAACAAATGAATAATATTTTATAAGAGAGGAGAATATTACAAGTTCAGGAAATCGCACAATCAGCGTACAAGAATTTATGTAGCACACTATCGGGTATATTTCCACAATATGTTGAATGTGCTTACACACAAATCTCCCAACTGCAGCAGCACAATGAACATCCGGGATACTTCCATTTACATGGAGTCAGAAATGGCTAAAACCCCTGTCAAAAATTTTACAGATATCCGGGACCCTGTTAGGGAGATTTTCACAAACTTTACTGTGCTAGTTTAAAAACAAGCAGCACAGAAAGAAATACAAGTACTTTTTCTATTTATTTAAGTAGGCAAAGCCAGGAACCCCTGTCAGATTTTTCTTTTGGTCTTTGTCCCTGTTTCAGATTTCTAATCTCTAAGATTTCTAATCCTACCTTGCTGTATGCAAAATAATAAAAAACATATTTTGCTGGATTTACAGGATAAATATTGTATGCAATCTGAACCTCAAGGCTTACCCGGTAAAGCAAACACCAGGTCCTCAGAGTAGGCACCCACATATTAGGTCACAAGTTCCTCAAGATCACTAAAATCCAAAGCATTCTAATAAACTAGTTTTATTGGCTGGATCATGCTTTTACTTTTTCCCACTTTGTTTTTTCCTGTTGAAGCGTTTCATAACATTTGGGTCTGGGAGAGAGGTGCAGGTGGTAAGAGGTTTTGGGTAAAGGTCTAAATGCTTTGGTACCTCTGTATAATTTTGGAAATTTGACGGATCTCTCTAAGTAATCTGCATATGTCTGTGGATTTGGAGCCTGAGATTTTTGTATTGTTTCACTACTTCCCACTATTCCGTATTGCCGTCTTATTGTGTTCTAATTTCCCCTCCTCCTAGATTGTAAACTCTTCGGGGAATCCTCCTCCTGTGTCACTGTCTGTTTTTGTCATTTGAAACCCCTATTTAATGTACAGCGCTGTGTAATATGTTGGTGCTATATAAATCCTGATTTTAATAATAATAATAATAATAATAATTATAATAATAATATTGAGAAATTTGAATAAATGGTTATATTTTCACTATTATTCCAGAAATTATTGTTAGAAAAAAAATAACTATTCATAAGAATATTAGACACTACCCGTCAATGGAAAATGTTCTGCTGTGTGTGGAATATATATACAATGTTTAAAGGCAAAACATACCTTAAAAAAGAAACATATATACTGACTTTGCTGGCCTTTCCTGAAAATGTTAGTTGTGGGCTCACTTGCATTATTACCTTACTCTCAGTTCTACCCAGTGCAGAATCCAAAGCCAACCAACATAATAGCCAGTTAGCAAGCATTTTGAGAAGCTCAGTGGTAGCAGCCCCCCATTTTGCTCTTATAATGGTCTACTAAATTAGAGAAATGTAATATTTTAATCTGTTTGTTTTGTGTTACAGGTAAATAATAATGGAGTTGTCTCATTCCTGCGAGAGGTATCACAATTTACTCCTGTGGCATTCCCAATCTCCGGTGACCGCCGTGTGGTTGCTGCATATTGGGCTGATGTGGACAATCGTAGAGGAGGGGATGTATTTTACAGAGAGACAGAGGATCTCAGAGTGTTGATCCGTGCCAGCAAAGATGTCAATTCCTATTTTCCTGAACTGCCTGACTTCAATGCCACATGGGTCTTTATTGCCACTTGGTATAGAGTTACTTTTTATGGTGGAGATGCCAGTTCACCAGTAAGTATCAAAAATGCTAATCACTGTTCTGGTGTGACCTGGGCTTTGTAATATTTTATATTTCTTCATCCCTTTTCCAAATTGTGCGGTAGGTTTGTGGTTCTATGTTCATAGAATTCCTCAGCACAAGGATACTCTTTGGATTTTGTAAGCACCAGCAGAGAAATGTATTTACCAATGTGAAGTTTGGGAGGGTTTAATTTTTAATGCATTATGTTTTTTTAGGTTCTGACACTATAATACATTTTTGTATTAGGTGGAAAGCTTGTTTGCTAAATTGGAACCTAATGACCTCTTCTGTTTTAATATAGATTAGTACTTTTAAGGCGTTCTTTTCTAATACCTATTTACTGTGCTGTTTTGACAGGTGAACACATTCCAGATTGTATTAATCACAGATGGGCTTAGATCTTTTACTATCTTCAACTATGAGACAATAGGATGGACAACAGGACGACATGCCAGCAGTGGTGGTGACAGTTCTGGAAGAGGGGGTATCGCTGCACAGGTAGTGCATTTTTTTTGTTACCAAAGAACACAGAGCAGTGACTTTGCATGGTCCACTAGGTCGGTACTGTATACTTATAGTAACAGCTCATCCTATATTTGTTATTTTCATTTATATTGTCAAGATCTGATGTCATGTACTTTGCAAATAGGTTTTCTCCCCTAATACTTATGGGGGGGTGGGGAGACAACAAACCTCCTGTGGGTGGTTAGACATTTCTAATCCCTATTCTAAGACCCTATTTGTCATTTGCATCTGCTTGCACTACTCTTGTGTGTTCCTGTCACGTTATGCTTAGTATGTGTACAATGCTGAGCATTCTCTGGTGTAGACTGAGTTTTATAATAGAGAATACTTATTTTTCTTTATAATTGTTTTCTTGACAGCATAGCTTACAATTGTTTCTTCCTGTCCTATTTGGAATAAAGTAATTTAAAGTGTACCTTCCACTGAAATGGAAGTTCTTCTTATGCTGACTGGGCTCTCTCCCCAAATCACCTTCTATATGCAGGCTAAAATTGTAACTGTAAAGCATAAAGTTACAAATAAACTTACTTTACCCCTGGTTTATGCCCACAGCACCAAGGCCAATGTGAGGTCAGATGATAATTTTAGGTGACGAAAATCTAACATCTGTATGCTGGCATCCACAACAGCAAGGGCATGATTGGCTGCTTTAGGCATTCAAATTTATCCTGAACATAAACTGGTTGATAGGTGTATGACCTGGTGAATGATTGATATCTTCCAGATATATCATTCGCCTGTAACCACTGTTCACCTGTTAAATGACCTCACTCTTTGCTCACTCAATGATGGGCCCCCATGCTCTGTCCACCATTAGAAAAGAGAGTGCCACCTGCTGAATTACATTATTGGTGGTTTGAGCAGAGGGAAACCACATCGATTGGGCAAGGAATGGGAATTTCAAATTGATGTTGGATTGATAAATGAATCAAATACCATCCAGGAATGACCTATTTCCTAATTGATTTGTTAGGTATTTTTCAAATCCAGTGCTGAAAGATATTAGAAATATCAACCTGTCTATAGCCTACATACTACACTTTCTGTCGCTCCATATTCTATACATTAGGACACAGGGCACTAATTTTCCAGTGAGCTTCTGTTATGTAAAATCTGCTCTGAAGTTTGTTTTAGCTTATACTGCCAACCTGTCAGTTACAATTAAAAATGTTTTAAATGCTTTATTTCTTCTCTAGCTTGTGTCATTATGTAATAGGTAACATTCTCATAAACTCCTCTGACTGCAAACATTGGATATGCCAAAATGGATTTTAAGGATACAGTGTTGTGATGAATGTAATTCTCTCCCCAAAGTTGTAACAAAATCATTAATTAATATGATGGGAGAACTAATCATGGTCACTAACTAGTCATGGACTCAACATCCTAAAATAATATGTCACTTCTTGCATGTTATAGTTTCATAGTGGTTGACAATACTGTATGTCAAATACAGAATAGTGGAGGCTCCTTTTGCTTACAGGGATAGTACTTTTTTATTGTGGCAGCATTGGGGCAGCAATTTTTACACATTTTAGTTTCAGCATAGATTAGCTTTATATTACATTAGCAGATTTTTATCACTGATATAAATGATATGTTAGTGGCAGTGAGGTGAAGTGGCATAGTATTAATGATAGTTAATCTATAAGTAATTTGCCCTACATTTTTTTAAGGCTGGCCCAAAAAGCAAAGCAAGTTTGACACTGTCCCTGGGCATATACTAACACCTAAGAATAACTTTCATGATAACTCATAATCTTGTCTCTTAATTCTTTCCATACAATACCCATCAATTTAACACCAGTATTACTTTAAAACTGAAAATGTTTTCACCAGAAAACTCATTGTGTAATATATTAACCACAAAAATGTTGGCACTGCATACCATATGTCTGCACTAGAAAAGACCTGGGTGAAACTATCCAAAATAAAGCAGATCCAATTTAAGAATTACAGCACAGCCTTTATGTTATATGGCTAGCATAATTGCAGATTATGGTTTACCACACAAACTTTTTCTATCCAGCAATGTGACACCTGCTGTCCCACTCATTGATCTGTCACTGCCACTGCCTCCTGCCATGGATGACATAACTTCAACACATGTGCATGGGAGTTACTTTGTCCTGTCACCTGGCTCTTACATCATACATTCATCGGAAATGTGAACTAATTTGCACAGAGTATAAGTTTTAAAAATTGACAACATGCAGAAAAAATATGTTTCATTGCATTCAGAAGTATCTTCTGTTTCAAAACTCTATTTATTACCACTTTATTCTGCACTAACAGCTGCTTTACTTGTGAGGACTGTATGAAGTCTTGCTGCCAACTTTTCAATGTTTCCACAGAGGGAACTTTAAAAAAGCTTAGGCAGCATGCAGTTTTTTATCTGAGATACCAAGTCAGCAACATCTTCTGGCTTCCTTCTGTTTGTACATTTATTATGTGACTATTAAAATAATTTCCTACTGTTTGCCTGCCACATTAGAAATAGTAATCTCTGTTGTCCTATATAAGACATGTGCTGCTTGTGTTTTGGGTGGTGTATGTTGTGTATGTTTTGTGCTGTGTATGCTCTGAATGACCTGTGCTTTGCACAGAGCATGCTCCGTAATGTTCATACTATGCAAGCTCTGTAAGTTATACTGTGTGTTCTTCTTCTTTTATTTCAATATTTATTTCTTTGTTTTTTTTTTTTTTTGTCCCTTAGGCAGGTTTTAATGCAGGAGATGGCTGGAGGTACTTTAACATCCCTGGCTCACGTACAGATGACATTGCAGGAATTGCAAACACAACTAACGTAGGAGTTCCTGGACGCTGGGTCTTTCGGATCGACAACAACAATGTTCAGGTTGGGGGTTGCAGCAATGCAAGTAAGTTGTATCCCCCTTTGTGGATCTATGGTATGGAAAGGAGAGAGAATGATTGTGATAATGATTGTGACTAGATTGTATAGGGATATGATCACCCTGTATAAATATATAAATGGTCCGTATAGAGAACTCTCTTCCCAATTATTCACTTTGAGATCATTACAAAGAACAAGAGGGCACTCTTTGCGTCTGGAAGAAAAGAGGTTTAGGCTGCGGATAAGGAAAGGATTCTTCACTGTAAGGTCTGTGAAAATGTGGAATCAGCTCCCTCAGGAAGTAGTTTCAGCAACTACTATAGATTGATTAAAGAAAAAGAAGGATGCTTTTCTAGAAGCACAGAATATAACTGGGTATTAGGGATTTAAAGTAAAGTAAAGACAACAGGGTCTCTTGATCCAGGGAACATCCGATTGCCTCATTGAATCAGGAAGGAATTTTTTTCCCCTGTTGAAACAAATTGTACCAGGGTTTTTTTTTTTGCCTTCCTCTGGATCAACCATAGGGTTTTATATCTGAGATATGTTTATTTCCCTTGTGGATCATCTTGATGGACTTTTTTCAACCTGACTTACTATGTAGCTATAATTTACTGATTCTTAGGTTTAATCTGCTTACATTTTACCTGTTCTCCCTTTCCTCCCACTTCAACATGCTAATAAACTTTAATTTAAGCTAATTCCATACTTTATTTTAGACCCAGCGACAACATCACTAGGTCTTTGAGCTTCTCTCCGCAATGCAGGCAGATCATTATTGGAAAGAGCTACCTGACAGTTGATAGATTTCTAAAAAGCAGGAAGCTGTGGTAATCCCCATATGTGATGCTGAGTCTTTATGAATAAAAGATCTGAAATCCACGGGCAGATTGGGGACAGTAAGGCTGGGGGTAAAGTGCTAGATGATGCTGGATGTCCTCCAGCCAGGAAAACAAGGCCTGGTCTGATTTGCTCAGCTTCTAATAAACACAATGAGACTGATTTATTAAAGCTCTCCATAGCTGGAGAAGGAAAAAAGAAGATCTAGCAGACCTGGAATGGATTTCCTAAAAGTCAATTCCTATTTGTTGGACCAGATTCATTCTCGGTTTGCAGGATCACTGATGAAAGTGTATCTTCTCCAGCCTTGGAGAGCTTTATTAAATCAGACCCAATGAGATGCTAGCTGTGTGCAGTGAGTAAGCAATGTTAGTACAGGAGAAGATGTTCAACTGTGCAAGACTGAAGATGAGGCTGGAGCTTTATAGCAGTGGTCCCCAACCTTTTGGACATCATGGACGACTACATTTATGGACTCCGGACCGCGCATGCGTGGGGAACTGTGTGTATCTCAAATGGGAAGAAACTTCCCCCGAGTGATGTCATGATGCCAGAACCCACAGATGCCCTAATGATACAAGGATAGCAATATTAAACGGATAGACAGTTCAACCATGCCTTACTCTACCCAAAATAAAAAAAATGTTTTTGGTATAATTTAACTTCTCCTTTTCCATGGTATTATGTTCTGACATAGGGGGTGTAATTGCTCTTCTAGACCTGAAGGCGTTTTTACCATTCTCCTACTTCATCTTTCTATCCTGTGTGGAACCTTACAACATACTGCCCAGAGCAAGTAATTGTGCTATCCTACAATGTGGTATTCTGGCATCAATGACTGTATAATGCAGAAAACAATGTTTTTACTGTTTTCAATTGAACACTTTCCTGCATAGGCATAAAAAAAACCAACAGGTTGTATTTTGGATGCACTGCAACAGGTGAAGTGTGTGTACAAGTCCTTACATTCATTCGCAGGAATTATTGTCCAGGTTATATACAAACACACAAAAGGGGTGGGGGGGCACTGGGTATTAATTACCAACTGCTAGAAATACTATAATAAATAGTATATTACAGTATAGTATAATATAGTATAGTATAATACTCTACACCATTTTACCATTCTCCTACGTCATCTTTCTATCCTCAGCAGGCAGGCCAATTTCTATTATTAAAAGGAACTGAACAAGGATGCACTCTGCACCACATCCTGTTTATTATTGCTTGCAGTTAATCTGATTTGGCATTTAAACAGGTGAAAAATACATCATTTCCCTTCCCCCTGAACTGGTCATGTAGTTCTAGGGAGTTAGATGGCAAATTGAGATCCAGGGGGCTTTAAGTGTAACTGTCAGCCTTATGGAGCCCTTGCATATTTCATTATGATCTATTTGATAATATAACATTGTCAAATCATTAATTTCAAGTTAAATAAAAGAGAAAAGAGGTGAAACTTTTTGGAAGGGGTTTTAGTGTAAGTGGAATATTTAAACAATACTTTTTTAATCCTGACTTAATGGCATACTGAAAATTTGATCAACCATTTTTTGTGAAAACAGACACTGGTTGCAATTTGGATCAAATTTAAAGCTTGCAAAAGCAATAAATTACCAAAAAAAACTGAAAATGCTTATCAAATAAAAACAAAATACCTGGGGATTCCATCAACATTCTGGGTGTTCTCTTATAGGCATTAGCTACATATGAAAATGATTATCAATGCATTTTTAAATCATTATTGATTTGCTATGGATGCTTTGGGTTAGCATGGATTGACCTGCGTTTATGTTGCATTCGTTTTGCATATTTCATGCCTCCATGAAAATATTGAACTGTAAGCATGTAAAAACGTCATTAGGAATGATTTTCATCCCAGCATTGTTTCCATTTAAATTTCAGCCCTTACCATATTATCAATGCTTTCTGAAGGGGAACTCAGGGGAAGCAGTGATAAAGATACACCTCGTCCTATGTTAATTTTAACTTTTCCAAGGCACATAGAGAAGTACACTTTTTCAGCTCCTACTGCCATGGCCTTCTCCACCAATACTGGTCTTGGGGGCCACTTTCTCTTACATCAGCACAATAGGAAGCAGGCATGTTGACACACTTATTGAAAGCCACATCTTTACTTGGTCACTACCGGCATCCCCTAACTCTGATTCCATGGATAGCATGGTTTACACAAGTTTAGTAGAAAGTTGCAACCCTCAGAACTTGCTAAACAAAGAAGCAACAAATTAGGATGACGTGTTTTTGGCTAAAGCGGCTATTCTCAACCAGGGTTCTGTGAAAGCTGTGGTTTCCTCCAGAGGTTCCCAGGGGTTCCTTTAGCTTTGGATGGTTGATCTGTCATTTGCTAGTGTGTACATAGTTCAAAGCCAGAAGCATGACACCAGATCTCATTATATGTCTTTAGGGAGGCATTCTGACCACAACCGTAAGGAAACATTTTTTTAGCTCACCGCTAAATGTAAGGGGCATTTATCCTACTGATACCCAATACATTGGTTTTAACAGGGGTTATATAAGACCTGGGAATAATTTAAAGGGTTCCTCTAGGGTAAAAAAGATTGAGGAAAGCTGGGATAAAAGATTTTTATTTTTTAGGAATGGTCACTATTTATTCCGTTATAAATATTTGCTGGTATGTGTAATAAGTCTTGGCTTTGCATCTAATATATTAGGAAAACAGTTTAAATTTATGTTCTGATATTCCTAAATATGTAGTCACTCAATAGTGTTAAATGACAGGTCCACTTTTTATAATATTTGTTTATGCTTGTATCCTAGCATTCATACAAAGGTTTGATCACACATTCAGTTTCATGGGTTTCTCAAATGAAATAAAGCATATGCTTTTCATGTTGGTTCCTTACGTAATTTGGCATTACTCCTGTGCCAAGCAAAGGTTGCACAATATTTTCTGGATGTAATTAAGAAAAATCCCACAGGGAAGACCTAGTAGCTTCATTACTGTGGTGCAGCTATGCAATGTTAATGTAACCTGCCACTATGAAACATTTAAAAGACTTTCTGTATAATGAGGATTATTTTGGTTATGGGGCACAATGCATCTTTGACTTGTGGTTCAGAAGAAAGACGCTCACCACCAAAAACCATTTAAGAGTGTTACTGTTTAAATCCCTGTGAAGCAGACCTGTAATTAAAACCCATGTTTAATGGCACGGCTGCAATTATGCTTGCCCTGTGCCTTTTGTGGGAGATTCTGATTATTTAATACACAATATATAGTATGGTATAGTTTGGGGAATATAATTAGTTAGGCCTATTTTAATAGTAGCCTTCAAGCAACTAGAAACTACATTTATCTGGAATCCACCAATCCCCATGTATTTCACATAATGGGGAGTTTACTGTACATTTATTGTGTGGTAGGTATTTATTATAACAACTTATACCATGCAAAACCCATTAATAAAATCTATTTGGTATTATACAATTTTTACATTTACAGTTTTTTCTCTGGTAATCCCATCTCTGTTTTGTGCAGCTTGCTTAAAAATGCCATATCCCATATGACATGGACACGTGAAATATCACCCAGGTAATGCAGCCACCTACTTACTCTTTCTTTTCTTGTTTAGGTAGAACATTCACTTCTTTAGTTGATATGTAATGAACCACTGCAGTTTGCGTGAATTGTCTAACAGACATAGCATAGTTTAAAATTAGCTTTAGAATTTTGTTTATATATTTTCATGCATATTTTTTTCGTATGAGTTAAACTGTTTTTTTCGCTTGGAGTGTAGTTGTTTTTCTTGATCTAATGATCAGAGCTCCAGATAATGTACAGCTGGATGCAAATATAAAAAGTGGAAATTAGGACCTGTGTTTGGCAATATTTTGTTCCCTCAATAGATTGCATACCCCATATGTTTTCTGTTAACTGTAGAGAGTTCTGCCTTGGAATGTATACTTCAGGCGCTTATAAGATAATTTGATAATCATGAAGAGAGATGAAGATTCTCAATCATGTTTAGATTATGATTTTGTGAATTAAAAGGTGCAAGCAAAGGTATAATTATGGTTCAAATTTTTGCAGTAACACTATTGTTGGAGTCAGCTCTTCACCTTTCTGTACCCAGCTCTATTGTAATAATCAAATCTAAAGACTTTTTTAGAGAACCTGTACTGTGGACATTGTGCCTGAAAAGTCAATTGGAGCACAAGGGACTAGTCACCAGTATTGCCTGTAGACACTCTACAATTGCTATTTTTCCTATTACTGATTTATGCATTGTTCTGCACGGTTTGGGAAGATGAGTGCTGAATTTGTTAGAGTAGCAAATGTTTACCACCAAGTAGCCTGGCTTCATGCTTGAATAGGCAGTAGGTGTGCAAGAAGCACCAAAAGCAGAAATAGCAAAGGCCGAATTCAATTTTATTCCTTCATCATAAACTGGACTTTAGAAATCTCAAAGTAGATGCTATAGTACATTTTTTAAAAAGAGTGTATACAAATGTGTATATAAATGACACATCCTTACTGAAGAGCACCAGGCTTCATCATGATTTCCATATACCTATTTCATCAGTGCATTTAGCAGTTTGCCTAGAGTTCCACTTAAACAGGTCCACATTCACAGCCAAAATCTTGTAATATTGTCAATGAGAATTGAAGTGTAGTCATCGCATTGCACCATGTGTTGTGCTTTTGGACTGGACTCGTGCTCTTCAGTGGCGTCAGTTTTCTTAAATATTGCCCTTTGTCTGTTTTGGAGTCAGGCATTCCTGCTGAGAAATGGATGTTGCAATTTTTGTCCCACAACACTGCATTCTATTACTGTCAGATGAAAGATCCCAATTCAGAAAAATCTTAAATACACACAGCTGTATGGGGGAGGGGCAGCAATAGGTGCTTTCACTTAGCGTAAACAAGAGCCGGAGTCTACCTTTACGGAGCACGTGTTCCCACCAGCTTAGTGTGAATAAGCAGACGGTGCCTAAGGGAAGTACAATGAGTGCACTGGGGCATCATGTAAATATTAATGTTAGCAGTCTGGGCCTGACCTCGTGTAACCTCTGCGAGTCACATAAAGCTGGGAATGGTTTAATCAAGGTCAGCAAGAGCGCGTCAAGATTAAATTGTTTACATGACGGAGATTTCATCGTATATATAATATTTGTTTATTTAGCTATAACAAGGGAGAAGGAGACTGGATGTGCTGTTATCTGAGGCTTCATAGAATGTTCGTCCTGTTACAGAAATGAATCCTCTGGACGTGCTTCTTTTTAACAAGGAAATAACCATTAGAATGGTTTTATTTATTTTTTTACTGGTATGTTCTCAGGGTATTTCTCAAGATGTGGTTATGCTGAGTGCAAAAAGGACCAGATTGTAAAATAAACACAAAGGTCTCCTACAAGCATAGTAATATCGTTTTTGTGCTAATGTGTCAATTTTTATTTATTACATATGCTTTTTGTTTTGCTGATTGTGTTTTTTTCTTGTTGTCTGTTTGTACAATGTATTTTATTACTTGTAGTTAATAGTTTACATTTGTTTACTTGGTAATATTTCACAGAATGTACAATGGGTCTCTTGAGAAAAAGTTAAATTTATGGAAAACTACGAAGGGTGTTCAAAAAGTTTCTGCACCTTTTTTTTTCTTTATTAAAGTGTATCTAAACATAGAATGTTCACTTCAAATAAAAGAGTGGACAACCCTTTTATTTAAGATAAAAAATCTGTTTGCATTTTTTTTAAGTGCAACACCCTTTTTTTTAATAGGGTGCAGCACCGCCCCCCTAATTCTCGATGCCTAGGCGAACAAGAATGAATGTGAGCGCAGAGCCTCCTGGGATACATACGTCATGCATCCGGGAGGCTCTTGGCTGCTCCTTCTGTGCATGCCCAAGCAATCCCTTTTATCAATAGGGGAAAGAACTGCCGATCTCACATGTGCGCTTTAAGAATTTCAAGAACAACTTATATCACTTTTCTAGATAGTCATGCATCCTTAACCTTAGTATGGCCATTCTCAAACATTTCAATTCATTCATAGACGACTCTATGAGAGAAAAATAAATCCCCATGAGCACACGTGGAGATGAATTTGTGCTCCTGGCATACCTTCTGTCCCCAAAAATTCTATGACAGTAGGCTGTATCAAATTGCATAAATAGACTTCAAATGTCTCCTGTAAATCACGCAGTAGATGACTATAGGTGAATATAGAAGATATTGAGAGTTTGCATATGCCAGGAAACCCAGGTCATGCACACCAGGTCAGTAGTGAAATCACCCTCATTTATCTCTGTATCTATAGGCATTGGGAAGTCATTTGTTTTGAATGCCCATTCACAAATACACAGGGCAGCATTGTGTACATCAACACGCTGCATTGGTTTGCACAGAAAAATAAAGGATTTCCCCTCAAACAGTAATTCATTCAAATGATAACATATTTTACCCTCATGTCTCATAACATAAGGTTCCCCTGAATTGCTGTCTTACTTTGTAACAAACATGTTTACTGTTACTGTGGCCAGACATATCTATCTTTTATTCATCAGTC
Source organism: Pyxicephalus adspersus (assembly GCF_032062135.1). Classification (NCBI taxonomy): domain Eukaryota; kingdom Metazoa; phylum Chordata; class Amphibia; order Anura; family Pyxicephalidae; genus Pyxicephalus; species Pyxicephalus adspersus. The sequence goes on from NW_027317075.1 coordinate 25,471, forward strand.
TACAGAATATTGTATAGAAGGCCAGACATGTGTCCCATATTCTTTTTTGGACAGCAAATGTTTTTCCTAGCACACTTCCCATTCAGGGTAAATTGGGACAGCCTTTCTGTTTGTAAATTAATGTAATGTTGCGAGGGAGCATTTCCTGCACTGTTTAGGGTATTTGGAGACAAATTAGCAGTTGTTTGAAATGAACAGCACTTGTGAATTACTTTCCTTACAATGCAATGATTTATTTTGGTAGCTTTTTTAAATCTCTTGCCAGATTTGTAGGCAACCACAACCTTTTGTCTGGGGACCTTATAGATCATTTTTCATTTTGGAATGGTGACACCAGGTACATTATTAGAGAAAAAAAACAGACCCTAAGTATTTGAGGTTTAAATAAATCAGGTTCCAAATTCATAATCCCTAAATAGACCTTAATCGTTGGCATATATTCTGGAACATCTAAATATTATTTGACAAAGTTAAAGTGGTGGGAAATTCAGGAGTTTAAATTTTTTTTCTCTCTGACTTATTCTTTGAAAATATACATTTTCATTTATTTCACATGTACACACTATGCTAGTTTTAGTGAAGGTCTAGGGTCTCACTGTTTTAGTGTGGGTCTTATGTTGATCGGATCAAATATGTTAAAAAAGTCCACAGTTTTTTGGGGTTTACTTACTTCTTCACACTTTGATGTCTTCTCGCTGCCAAAACCTTTCTTTTTAACAATGTATGCACAACCTGGTTGTCCTGGTGTATTTTCTCTGGCCTATGTTAATTTATTCATGAACTAACATCTTCTTGTTCCACCTTCTGACATTATCATCCTCTTAGTCTTGAACTCACAACACCTGTACTTCACCTGAGCCATCTCAGTTCACCAGCACCTTGGTGTCACTTTGCTTACTTCTTACTAAAGCACTCCATGAAAATTCCTGCATTCTGCTAACATTACCACTCCATCAACACCTTCTCATGCAGATGGCCCACCAGCACTTTCTCACTTTACCAACCTCTGATTACTTCACAAATATTTTGTAGTCAGCCAAAAACCTTCTCAGAACACTGTTTCCTTATATCAACTGCTTGACTAGCTTTTAATCTACCAATATATTCTTGTTCTTTAAAAACTGTTCTTTTTAGGCAGAATCTTTCCAGTCTGTCAGTACTCTGATCTTGCCAACATTTAAAGTGTGTCTCTAAGCAAAATCTGACAGGGTCTTTATACTGCCATGGGTAAATAGCAAATAGCTGGAGCCAGAAGACATTTATATATTTGATTTAACTCACATGAACTCCAGGAAACCAAAAACACTGAACAGTCAAGAAGTATCATCCACACAAGCTTATGGACAGCATTTCCTACTAGTATATGAATATAAATCTTGTTTAATAATAATAATAATAATAATAATATAATAATAATAACTTTAAAGTCTTTTTAATGGAATGTTAGGCAAAATATTTATTTAGCAATTTGTTGTTATAACATTTTATGTCTATTTGATCATTTATGTATAGTTCATATTTACAAAGTATTTGTTGTTAACCAGGCAAATAGGAATTACTGCACTGAAGCATTTAATTTTTACCAACTGCACATACAATCAGTCGTTTCTCAACTATACCACAGCTGAAAAGCTGTAATCTGGTATCTACATTACCTGCACTGCACAGTGTGGACACCTTTTATCTCCATTAAGGGGATTTATGTTATTAATTATATTATGTAGAAGGGAAGGGGAGAGGGACTGAGCGGCACCCTGCTGTGCTCTCACCCCTTCATTTGCAATGCAATTGTCCTTCGTGAATTCACCAGGACAGATCCATGAATGATGTTGGACAAGCACTGTACACACGCCAGATTCTCATCCGATACCAGCCCTAAGACGAATATGGGACGAGAATCATCTGACAAGTGTTCGTAGCCTATGTCACTCTGCTCTCCCTTATCTCTTGTTAGTATGTGAACTTGCCTTTCTTGTACTGCTGCTTCCCCTTACACTCTAGCAACGCTGTACATTACCTGCAAAAGGCTGAAATCAAATCAAATTTCAGTACTTGCAACCTGCATTAAAAAAAGGTTTTATGTAGCGTGTTATTGGACTTTCACTTGTAGTGTAGAAGCATGCATGTCATCATATGAAGTACTAAAGTTTACTCCACCACCACATTTGTAATCACTCTGGGCCTAATGGATCTGGCTCACAGTTTGAAAAAGATCACATTGTGTCTGAAATCACTGCATTGTTATAAAACAAACTTCTTTGTATTGCTGATTGCAATAGAATTTAATTTAAGCTATTTTTTACATAGAAGACCTGTGTGCAGATCACAAAAATTAAAGCTTGCATTGTATGCAGGATGTTTCTTAAAACATGCTGAAACATTATGAAGATGTACTTTCTACTGTTGTGAAACACACTGGAGAGACAGCATAACAAAACAATAAAGCAAACCTATGTAATTATTTCTAATGAAAAATGGGAGACGCTTAATTATATATCACTGTGTGTGACTTATTAAAATGGCTTTTTTTAGATTCCAATTTAGTCTGGTATAGGAGTCTTATAAAATGTGGAGCTTACATATATTTAAGTGAATATAAATGGTAGCATACAACAAATGAATAATATTTTATAAGAGAGGAGAATATTACAAGTTCAGGAAATCACACAATCAGCGTACAAGAATTTATGTAGCACACTATCGGGTATATTTCCACAATATGTTGAATGTGCTTACACACAAATCTCCCAACTGCAGCAGCACAATGAACATCCGGGATACTTCCATTTACATGGAGTCAGAAATGGCTAAAACCCCTGTCAAAAATTTTACAGATATCCGGGACCCTGTTAGGGAGATTTTCACAAACTTTACTGTGCTAGTTTAAAAAAAAGCAGCACAGAAAGAAATACAAGTACTTTTTCTATTTATTTAAGTAGGCAAAGCCAGGAACCCCTGTCAGATTTTTCTTTTGGTCTTTGTCCCTGTTTCAGATTTCTAATCTCTAAGATTTCTAATCCTACCTTGCTGTATGCAAAATAATAAAAAACATATTTTGCTGGATTTACAGGATAAATATTGTATGCAATCTGAACCTCAAGGCTTACCCGGTAAAGCAAACACCAGGTCCTCAGAGTAGGCACCCACATATTAGGTCACAAGTTCCTCAAGATCACTAAAATCCAAAGCATTCTAATAAACTAGTTTTATTGGCTGGATCATGCTTTTACTTTTTCCCACTTTGTTTTTTCCTGTTGAAGCGTTTCATAACATTTGGGTCTGGGAGAGAGGTGCAGGTGGTAAGAGGTTTTGGGTAAAGGTCTAAATGCTTTGGTACCTCTGTATAATTTTGGAAATTTGACGGATCTCTCTAAGTAATCTGCATATGTCTGTGGATTTGGAGCCTGAGATTTTTGTATTGTTTCACTACTTCCCACTATTCCGTATTGCCGTCTTATTGTGTTCTAATTTCCCCTCCTCCTAGATTGTAAACTCTTCGGGGAATCCTCCTCCTGTGTCACTGTCTGTTTTTGTCATTTGAAACCCCTATTTAATGTACAGCGCTGTGTAATATGTTGGTGCTATATAAATCCTGATTTTAATAATAATAATAATAATAATAATTATAATAATAATATTGAGAAATTTGAATAAATGGTTATATTTTCACTATTATTCCAGAAATTATTGTTAGAAAAAAAATAACTATTCATAAGAATATTAGACACTACCCGTCAATGGAAAATGTTCTGCTGTGTGTGGAATATATATACAATGTTTAAAGGCAAAACATACCTTAAAAAAGAAACATATATACTGACTTTGCTGGCCTTTCCTGAAAATGTTAGTTGTGGGCTCACTTGCATTATTACCTTACTCTCAGTTCTACCCAGTGCAGAATCCAAAGCCAACCAACATAATAGCCAGTTAGCAAGCATTTTGAGAAGCTCAGTGGTAGCAGCCCCCCATTTTGCTCTTATAATGGTCTACTAAATTAGAGAAATGTAATATTTTAATCTGTTTGTTTTGTGTTACAGGTAAATAATAATGGAGTTGTCTCATTCCTGCGAGAGGTATCACAATTTACTCCTGTGGCATTCCCAATCTCCGGTGACCGCCGTGTGGTTGCTGCATATTGGGCTGATGTGGACAATCGTAGAGGAGGGGATGTATTTTACAGAGAGACAGAGGATCTCAGAGTGTTGATCCGTGCCAGCAAAGATGTCAATTCCTATTTTCCTGAACTGCCTGACTTCAATGCCACATGGGTCTTTATTGCCACTTGGTATAGAGTTACTTTTTATGGTGGAGATGCCAGTTCACCAGTAAGTATCAAAAATGCTAATCACTGTTCTGGTGTGACCTGGGCTTTGTAATATTTTATATTTCTTCATCCCTTTTCCAAATTGTGCGGTAGGTTTGTGGTTCTATGTTCATAGAATTCCTCAGCACAAGGATACTCTTTGGATTTTGTAAGCACCAGCAGAGAAATGTATTTACCAATGTGAAGTTTGGGAGGGTTTAATTTTTAATGCATTATGTTTTTTTAGGTTCTGACACTATAATACATTTTTGTATTAGGTGGAAAGCTTGTTTGCTAAATTGGAACCTAATGACCTCTTCTGTTTTAATATAGATTAGTACTTTTAAGGCGTTCTTTTCTAATACCTATTTACTGTGCTGTTTTGACAGGTGAACACATTCCAGATTGTATTAATCACAGATGGGCTTAGATCTTTTACTATCTTCAACTATGAGACAATAGGATGGACAACAGGACGACATGCCAGCAGTGGTGGTGACAGTTCTGGAAGAGGGGGTATCGCTGCACAGGTAGTGCATTTTTTTTGTTACCAAAGAACACAGAGCAGTGACTTTGCATGGTCCACTAGGTCGGTACTGTATACTTATAGTAACAGCTCATCCTATATTTGTTATTTTCATTTATATTGTCAAGATCTGATGTCATGTACTTTGCAAATAGGTTTTCTCCCCTAATACTTATGGGGGGGTGGGGAGACAACAAACCTCCTGTGGGTGGTTAGACATTTCTAATCCCTATTCTAAGACCCTATTTGTCATTTGCATCTGCTTGCACTACTCTTGTGTGTTCCTGTCACGTTATGCTTAGTATGTGTACAATGCTGAGCATTCTCTGGTGTAGACTGAGTTTTATAATAGAGAATACTTATTTTTCTTTATAATTGTTTTCTTGACAGCATAGCTTACAATTGTTTCTTCCTGTCCTATTTGGAATAAAGTAATTTAAAGTGTACCTTCCACTGAAATGGAAGTTCTTCTTATGCTGACTGGGCTCTCTCCCCAAATCACCTTCTATATGCAGGCTAAAATTGTAACTGTAAAGCATAAAGTTACAAATAAACTTACTTTACCCCTGGTTTATGCCCACAGCACCAAGGCCAATGTGAGGTCAGATGATAATTTTAGGTGACGAAAATCTAACATCTGTATGCTGGCATCCACAACAGCAAGGGCATGATTGGCTGCTTTAGGCATTCAAATCTATCCTGAACATAAACTGGTTGATAGGTGTATGACCTGGTGAATGATTGATATCTTCCAGATATATCATTCGCCTGTAACCACTGTTCACCTGTTAAATGACCTCACTCTTTGCTCACTCAATGATGGGCCCCCATGCTCTGTCCACCATTAGAAAAGAGAGTGCCACCTGCTGAATTACATTATTGGTGGTTTGAGCAGAGGGAAACCACATCGATTGGGCAAGGAATGGGAATTTCAAATTGATGTTGGATTGATAAATGAATCAAATACCATCCAGGAATGACCTATTTCCTAATTGATTTGTTAGGTATTTTTCAAATCCAGTGCTGAAAGATATTAGAAATATCAACCTGTCTATAGCCTACATACTACACTTTCTGTCGCTCCATATTCTATACATTAGGACACAGGGCACTAATTTTCCAGTGAGCTTCTGTTATGTAAAATCTGCTCTGAAGTTTGTTTTAGCTTATACTGCCAACCTGTCAGTTACAATTAAAAATGTTTTAAATGCTTTATTTCTTCTCTAGCTTGTGTCATTATGTAATAGGTAACATTCTCATAAACTCCTCTGACTGCAAACATTGGATATGCCAAAATGGATTTTAAGGATACAGTGTTGTGATGAATGTAATTCTCTCCCCAAAGTTGTAACAAAATCATTAATTAATATGATGGGAGAACTAATCATGGTCACTAACTAGTCATGGACTCAACATCCTAAAATAATATGTCACTTCTTGCATGTTATAGTTTCATAGTGGTTGACAATACTGTATGTCAAATACAGAATAGTGGAGGCTCCTTTTGCTTACAGGGATAGTACTTTTTTATTGTGGCAGCATTGGGGCAGCAATTTTTACACA
>NW_027317076.1:0-6906 GCF_032062135.1 Pyxicephalus adspersus
AGCGAAATCTCAATCTGCAGGTGCACCAGGTAATTTGTGATGTGGCCACTCTTTGGAATTCCACCTCTTACATGCTGCAGCAGCTGGCTGAAAAACAGAAAGCGGTGGTGGATTATGTGGCAGAGTCTGTTCGTTTCAGACGCAAATTGAGGACTTGTGCACTGTATTGTCACCTTTTGAAGAGGCCACCAGGATGATCAGCAGAGATCAGGCCTGTGTCAGTGACACCATCCCCATCATATGCCTGCTGGAACAGATGATGGTGGATCTCGGACACAACACAGAGCGTACGCTGCATCAAGAGATGACGTTTTGAACATAATCTCGGACATGCGTGCCTACTATGCATAGTGCACCACAAATCCAGGAAGAGGAGGAGGTGGAAGAGGATGAGGAGGACATTGCAGGCATGGGAGAAGGGAAGGAAGGGCCAGAGGAGGATATTCAGGGTACATGGCATCCATCCACCCAAACACAAGGCGGCATGTTCCGTGGATGGCAAGACCAGGTGGAGGTGGAGGAGGACAATCCTGTGCTGCTATTCAACCCACAGGAGTGTGGGTTCAGAATTACCTCAGTTTGTGGGAAATTTGAGCCACAGCCTTCATGCAAAATATAAAAACAAAGACTGACGACGATTGGATTGCTACATTACTTGATCCACGTTACAAGCCTGAGAAACAACAACTCATCTTGCCCCGATACAAGGGGACCTAAAATGCAGCACTACCAAGAAGTGCTTCTAAGGGACTTGTGCTCAGCCTTTTCTTCTGCCAGAGGCAGCAGCCATGCCATGGCAGCCAAACGACTACCTTAGGCGGCATGGGTGGCAGCAGCAGTAGAGGTTGTCTAATCCAAACTACGCAGGCTTTTTTTCAGCGGAAGCAAGCCACCAGTCGTGCAGCAATTGCCATTGACAGTCAGCAGCGCTACTCAGTCATGGCACAGGAATACCTGAGCTCCACATGTAACATCTGCAACCTGCAAAGCCAGGACCCACTGGGCTAATGGGTATTGTTTTGAGAGAAATACAGATATTTTTATGGCTTTGTGGATATATAGCAAGTGCTATCACAAGTAAATATCTGTATTTTTACAGAAATGTTTCTGTCCTTTTGTGATAGATTGAAAGTTGTATCAGAATGTAAGATTTGTATTTTTTAGGGAGAAATACAAGAATGTTTCTTTTTTGATAGATAACAAGAGATATAATTTAATCTATGCAATTCAATTTATCACAAAAGCCATAGCATTTTCTGTATTTCTCTCAAAAAATACAGATATTTAATTCTGATAACACTTGTTATCTATTCAAAAACCCAGAAAAATTTCTGTATTTCTCTCAAACATATACAGATATTAAATTATGATAGCAATTGGTATCTATCCAAAAGGCCATACAAATTTCCGTATTTCTCTCATAAAAATACAGATATTTAACTATGATAGCTCTTGCTATATATCCACAAAACCAGAAAACTTACTATATTTTTTTCCAAAAAATATAGATATTTAACTGTAATAGCACTTTCTATTTATCCCCAAAGCCATAAAAAAAATCTGCATTTCTCTCAACAAAAATGCAGATATTTATATCTGATAGTACTTGGTATCTATCCAAAAGGCCAGAAAAATTTCTGTATTTCTCTCAAAAAAAATACAAATATTTAACTGTGATAGCACTTCAGATATATCCACAAATCAAGGAATCTTAGTATTTTTCTCTCAAACAAATACAGATATTTAATTCTGATAGCACTTGGTGACTATCCAAAAGGGCATAAAAATGTCTGTATTTCTCTCCAAAAAATACAGATATTTAACTGCTATAGCACTTGCTATATATCCACAAAGCCAGAAGAATGTCTGTATTTCCCCACTGATTCCGCCAAGCTCGTTTCCTTTTATATGGTTTCACTAGATAGTAGGTATAGACAGTGTGTATCTCATTCATCCATTCACGTATCCAAAAGCTACAGCTTCTACACCGTCCATAGAGGTGATGGCCTCAACCTCTAATGCCGTCCTTGCTCCGTCTCAGGGCCCACCGCCTCCTCCTTATGCTATCACTGCTGCCACCTGCCCAGTACCCAGCTCTAGATGCCAGTTTCCAATGCCGTGCATACTCCGTTTTAGAGCCCACCGTCCTTCTCCTCCTGCTTTTTCTAGTGTGATTTACTAATGCCTTCTACACTCCATCTCAGGGCTTACTGCCTCCTCCTCATGCTGATACTGCTGCTGCCTGCCCAGTACTCATCTCTAGATGCCAGTTATAAATGCCATCCACACTCCGTCCCAGAGCCCACCGCCTCCTCCTCCTGCTGTTACTGCTGCTACCTGCCCAGTTACAGTACCCAGCTCTAGATGCCAGTTATAAATGCCATCCACACTCCATCTCATAGCCCACCGTCCTACGCCTCCTGCTGTTACTGCTGCTGCCTGGCCAGTACCCAGCTGTAGATACAAGTTACCAATGCTGTCCATGCCGCATTTTACAAAGTTACAGCTAGCAAATAGGAAAAGGCAGTCCCCTACACAGCAATGTCTCTAGTAGCTAAAGCTTCTACACTGTCCTTGTAGGTGATGGCCTCAACCTTTAATGCTGTCCTTGCTCTGTCTCGGGGCCCACTGCCTCCTCCTTATGCTGTTACTGCTGCTGCTTGCCCAGTATCCAGCTCTAGATGCCAGTTACCAATGCGGTCCACGCTCCATCTCAGGGCCCACCGCCTCCTCTTCCTGCTGTCACTGCTGCCGTCTGTCAGTACTCTGTTCACTAAAATCATACAATTCTGGGAAACATTGACGATGCACTACACCCAGCTCCAGATGCCAGTTACCAATGTGGTTCCCACTCCTGTGAGGCCTATAAAACTTGTAACAGAGCCGTGTAGCTGGCTAATTTTTTGACTGAAAGACCCCCCTCAGAGACCTCTGCCTGCACTCTGAAGCCTGTGTATGGCTTGTAACGGAGCGGTGAACCTGGTGGCTAATTTTTGGACCAGAGGAACCCCCTCATGTCCCTCTCTGCCTCCACTCAGAGAGCGTGTAAAATCTGGCATGTTCCCTTGACCGCCTCATAAAATGGCCTTGCCAGCAACAGAAAAAAGACTTCCTTTTTTTCTTTTACTTGTACAGTGTTGTGCAGAGCTGGGGGAGTCTTGACATGTCATTTTAAATGTAGTTATAGTCTGTAGAAGCTCTACACAGTCCCAAAAAATAACCCAAATTTTTCCTCCTTTGATTTAATGGTGATTGAATTTGACATTCGATCACCTGAATAATTTTGGTCTATTTGAGCGAATTGCTGGCGAATCGAATTGTGAGCTATTCGACCAACACTAGTCTTAAGTAACTTGTGGCTTAGGAGGAGATCCATCTCCTATGGCGGCTGATTGGTTCAGTCCTATTGTTTTTTCTTGCTGGCTACCACTGATATGATCCTCATTGCTGTCATGTCTCGTCACCAGTTTGTCGCTGTGTGTAATCCTTTGCGTTATGCCAATAATATGCTCTATCTTGGTTCAGTGGCTTGCTATCCATCAACATTGCTGCGATTCTTAAAGGGGATTTGCCGTGCTGTGGCCCCAAAAAAATCAATCGCCTCTTTTGTGACCTATTTCCTTTGATGCAGCTGGTTTGCATGGATACACATTTCATTCAAATTATTGAATTCCTTCATTTCGCTGTGGTAATTTTAACAAGTCTCAATTTCATTACCTTCACTTATATACTTATGATAATCTTTCATATCCCATCAGCTGATAGAAGGCAAAAGACATTCTCAACTTGTACATCACATTTTACTATCATGATAATTGTATATTCCAGCAGCATATTTCTGTATGTCACCCCAAGAAAGGGAAGTTCACTAGAGTTCATAAAGTGGTGTAGATATTTTTGTCATTCCTGCAACAACTCCCCTCATATTTACTTTCAGGAATATGCAGTTTCAGCAGGCTGCATGTAACTCAACAAAGAGGTGTAAGAGATACAGGTTCTTTGTTGGACTGGCGTTTGTAAGCAGCCATCCAAGGATTGATGGTGCTGAACCTTCTTGGACTGAAGTGTGATTTAAATATGATGCTATATGGGTAGGAAGACCAACAGGAAGAGTTTCATGATGAAGGTGTTCGGAGACACTTAACAGACTGGGTATCCTGTGCTGTGTGCCACCACAAGGTAGCAAGGAGAACAGAATTAGTTGTCTGCCCCCTGATCTGCAGCTCAAAGCATCCCCTGATTCCCTTTATCTGTGCAGCCAGAACTGAACTTTATTGGCATCCCCAGCACATACTCTGAGGCTGAGCACAGCTGAAGGGGATATTGGGATCAAATTTATTCTTGGCTTCACCTTGCAGTGCCATTGACTACTAGGACTTTATAGCCTTTCTGTTTACAGTCACCAGTTGCCTGATGCTGCATGAAGTTTGGCTGACCTGCTGCTGGTGTGTTTTTTTTAATTGGATTTACTGCTGCTGATGCCTGAACTAACCTTTTGCCTGTGACCTTTCTATGTCTTTATCCTCGGATATCTTGTCTGGATTACCTGTGTATGACCCATGACTCTGTATTTTGGACTTTCCTCTGCTGTACTCCCATTTGCTGTATTATCTGTGGTCTCCTGGTCCTCTGTCAGTCCTTACCAAGAAACCATCCCTTGCACACCAAAGTCCTGGGGTCAAATGTGTGCTAGGAGGGGGCAAGTAGCTTCCCAAGGTTGAGCAAATTTTGCTATAAGTGAAGAGTGCAGAACTAGATTGAACTATTTGACTTGTGGGGGTTCTTCATTTTGGAAGCAAATACATTTGTTTTGGGGGTTTACTTGCTTGCTTGGTTTTAGTGCTTATCACCCACCAACACATCATAGGTGTGAAAGAACTGGACAACCAGTGGAGGATTTTCTGTCCAACTATTACACAGAACAACATTATCAAAACTTCCAAGACCCTACCTGTTCATATCACATTGGGAGGAGCTTTGGCCCCATTTTTTCTATCGACACCTACACAAACATATTCATGAACTAACACAAATGCTGCCTAAAACAGTTCCTGAACATGATCCACAAAATCTCAACATACTTGCTTATGATCAACGCATACATTTTGGCTCCATCTTCTGCAGTTTATACCAGGGGATCCCCTAGCAGACCATGTGCCTTACGCCGTTATTATTACAGTTTTACACAGTTGTGTTCTTATACTGTTTGTAAGACTTTGCCTAATTTTGACTTTCTGTTTTGAATTTTTGTTCCTGTATACCAAAGGTCAAATGAGCATTTTGAGTTACTTTGTAACTTCTGAGAGCAGAAGACCAGTTGAAAAAACAAATGGCATTTGCTTTGGTTTTGTTCCAGGTCATATCTGTATTACAAACTCAAATACGTAAACTAGTGTACAAAGACACAATACAATCTGAGATTTCCCCACAAAATGTAAAATATTTTACTGTGTTTAGGTAATAAACTAAACCTTACATATATATCTTTCGGGGTCTAATCTGCTCCTAAAATCCCCTTCATCTGTGCACGCCCTCAGAGTATGTGCTGCGGATGCGGAGAAGGTACATCTCAGGCTACACGGCTAAACAGAAGCAGGAGATGCTTTTTGTCCTTGTTCCTGTTGAAAGTAACATTGCTGGACAGAATAAACAGGGTGTGATATTTTGGTAATGCACAGTGTGGGTGTAATCTATGTCGGTATTCCCCAGACACCGATCCCCCAATCCATCGCCGCAGTCTTGGTCTATAGCAGGTTGCGTCTCCCAGCACTCGGTTGCCCCAGGACTTGGTGCGCAAAGGATGGTGTCTGGAAATAGGCCAGCAGCTGACCTGGCCCCCACTAAATTCAGAGTACAGAGCCACAAATGCACAGTAAAGACATGAATCCAAAAACTAGCCAAGGTCAAAAACACAGGAAATCAGTCCATCCAGCGCAGTACAAGGGGTGAGGCAAAAGGCGTGAGTGGGGATCACAGGCAGAGTTCAATGGATAATCAGACAGGGGCGCAAGTCAGTAACAGGGAAAACTCACAAAAACACTCCAACACCGGTCAGCCCAGAAGACGCTATACCAGGCACCTCAGACTCGGAGCATAGAGACTATAAAGCCCCAGCAGCCGACAGCCTGGGATTACCAGTAACTACTCAGCAATCAGCTGCACACAACGCAGCGACAGGAAGGAATGGGCTGCGAGCGCCCTCCTGTGGTGAGGTATCGCCTGTTTACTTATGCCCAGAGAGTGCCTCCTAACAGTGGGATTCCCAGGCAGATAAGCATTTCCTAACAATGTATTTAGGACTGGGGAGTGTAAGCATAAAGCCACCTGTCTCAGGGAGTAAGGCGGTGTGAAGCCTGTGTGCAGGGTGTACAAGGATGGTATTCAAAAAAGTAGAGTCTATTAGATGGGGAGAGTGAGCAAAGAGACACAGGAGGCTAAACTTATGTTATATATCAAGTGATTGGAGTGAATGAAAGGGGGCAGAAGGCCTGAATTCCAATTTGCAGTCTGAAGAACCTCTGAATGCATTTTATTTGAAGCAATTTCCCAAGTTTTCTTTATGTAAAACATTCTTTTTTTTTAATTTCAGTTCTGTCATCTGTATTGAATCCCATATGTAGCCAGATGAGGATTCACGCGGCATGTAGGATTACACGCCCAATCGTGTTCTCTTTGATGCAATGTACCCAGCTGAGCCTCCCCTTGTAAGTCAAAAGACTTTTATCTATGCTCATTCTCCTTCTGGCACAGAGGTATGTTGGACATTTTTTGGAATCATTTGAGATACTTCTCAAATTTTCTTGAGCAGGATGAGTAAATATTTCATAATCAGGGTAAATCTGTACTCAGACATGACTATGTCAAAGAATGGAGTGGCCAGTAATTTATTGGTAGAAAAATACCACT
>NW_027317076.1:7016-8064 GCF_032062135.1 Pyxicephalus adspersus
TGGAGCAGCTAATTGTTGTGCAGCTTACCTGTTTGTCTCAGAACTATTTTTCAATAACCTCATCGGTCAGAAACAATTGCAGGTATGCCAAGGGGTCGTCACCTTCAGCATCTATTTTCACACCGGGTGCGCCAGTATATGGGAATCTTGGGGGCACTGCCTGAGCCTTACCAAGGTAAATTGAGCACCAAGTTCGCACATTACTGACCTCAAGCTCAGAATCGTAGCTGTGTTCGCTTTCACTGTCACTGTCTGATGACAAGTTCCCAGGTGAATCACCATTGCTCGATTCCACAAGTGACTCCAAATTACTTTGATTTGAGTTAGAAGGGAACAGTTCAAAAGCTATGGGTCATGGGTAGTTAGTGAGCATTATTGATGGGGATTTATAGAAATAGGCGGGCAGAATTATATTAGCAATAGCAAGGTGAGGTAGATTTAGTGAGTTGCAGGGAGAAGTGCCAGCTTTTTAGTTGGAAGTCACAAAGGAGGTGGTTGTAGTAGTCGAGACTTGTCTTTTGGCCCAGACATGGCCAGGGCTAATGAGTAAATTCCTTAAATAGATGACAGGAGGAGAATAAATAACTAATACAGGACTTAAATGAGAGATCAAAACTGAACAGCTTTAGGACTTGATGTGTCACACTTATCTCCTCCTTGTTAAATGGCCAGTGTCTCTCTGTGCATGTGGCAGATCTGACCCAAGGGGGCGGCTGCTCTTCCAAGTTTTATCAGTATTGCCCCTCCTGCCAACCAAGGAGGAGGCCTCCTAATCTCCTTTGGCTCAGCGTGCATAAAACATATCTCCACTACTACCCAGCCCCCTAGCTAAAGCACTTCCTATACACCTGTTGAGCATTAACTTATACACCTATTGGTTAGTTGAGCATTTCCGCGTCCAGCTTCTATGAAAACCCCTTGTTTCCCTGACATTTCCTTTGCTTCTGGTGTGTTCCCCTGTGACCCTCGTCACCGATATCTATTTTCTGGATTTCTGGTGCTCCAGTGCAACATCCCCACCTCTAGAGGCTCTGAAGACCAGGCTGCT
>NW_027317076.1:8307-31759 GCF_032062135.1 Pyxicephalus adspersus
ACACATATAAATACTGAGTATGTTGAATCAAGAGAATACATTTTAATATGCAAGGCTAGTTTTTTTGTTGCATTTTATTTAGAATATCCAATCATTTGCAAAGAATGATATCCTAAAAATTCAATAGAATATTTTGTATATATTTGTTATTTTCTTCAGCTATATTTGGTTTCTTTGCCTAATTGCCAATAATGATGAAAAGATGTTTATCCAAGGGATCATTAGCTGTGAGATCCGCACTGGGCATTTCTGTTCTATGGAGACACAGGTTTCTGAATTCACCTTGAAAGTATATCTAGCTGCTCAGATCTGGGATGTGCATTTCTTTTCTAGAATGGGAATTATTTGGTGCTGTAACACATCATTCTAACTATTGAGGAATACAATGCATGTAGCTATGTGATGTCTTCCCAATTCTAATATAACAGTTATTGCTTTGTATGGGGTAAGTGTTTTATACAAGGTACTGCACCGCACACATCTTACCAGTTACAATAAATGGTGAACTAAATCATTTTCCTTTAATAAAAAGAAAAAAAAAATGAAATGATGTAGACATTTCTTATTATACTCGAAGAATATATAAAACACAAATTCCTCACTAAATATTCATCTAGATTCAAAATGAAAGGATGAATAAATAGGTGAACTGGAACCTTTCATGTCTTTCAATATGAAGCACAAATAAATCTGGACTTATCTCCCATTGGGTACAGGAATATGGTTGGGCCCATATTGGGGTTTGGTGTGTGTCAATGACTCCCATGAATGTGTAGTTGGACTGGTACCTGAATCTTTTTGTCAGTTGTGTTTATTTGGTTTATGTTATGTGTGAATATTCATTTTCATTCATTCATTTTCATCATTTTATTCATTTTTATTGTGTTTTATATGCTTTGTGTTAAAGGTTACATTATATCACATTCGCTATATGTTATGTTCTGTATGTAAGCCCACTTTACTCTCAACCCACATACCTAAATGTTCACCTTCAGCCCCACATCAAAGATCTTTATGCCCAGCACCGTACACATTTCTGGTTTGGAATACTCTGGTTTCATCCTAAACCCAATGGGTGGCCCACTCACCCCAATCACTGAGACCCCTTTTAAGTTCTTAGAAACAAAGTTTGTATTTCTATCTGTAACACATTGCTGAATATAGCAGCACTACATGCAACCAGTGCAGACTTGTACCGTTTGTAGAAGTGTTGCTGCAAATTTAAATTTCTAAATCTAAAGTTTCTACCTTCTACAGTCCTAGAGCTACATTTCCAAACGATTACATGGACTATAACCTAACAATTGTTTCAATGCTTTTTTGGGGTGTCGCGGCTCGAAAATTCAATTTTGATGTGGTTCAAAACAATAACCAAAATAAAAATTTCAGCCACATTGATCAAACAATGCATAGCTAGCATATTAAAGGTTCTCCTGGTCAGGGCAATACACAAAACACAATACAAAAACAAAGTTCCAGTTGCTAGTCAGCATAAAAATAATATCTACATTATTTCAAATAGCCTTTGCTGTATACGTATTATACATACCTCCACACTGCAACACCAACTGCCCTCTGTATAATGCCACCGTTAACTTACCCGTCTTCTTCTGTCTCTTAAAACACTCACTACTACCCATCACTCCATATCTCCCCTCCCATTGTGTGAGACTTCCCCCACCGCTTAGATTGTAAGCTCTTTGCGGCAGGGTCCTCTCCTCCTCCTGTGTCATTGTCTGTAAGTGTCTGTCATTTGCTACCCCTATTTTATGTACAGCTCTGTGTAATTATTTGGCGCTATATAAATCCTGTTTAATCATAATAACAATAATAATAACTTAAACAAAGCCACATTTTAACACCAAGACCCCTTGTATAGCGCAGTCCCTAACTCCAGCCTGACAGGGCTTCCATTAGGAGCATGCATGCCTTGGAGGTAGCCTCTTCCTCCTTAAGTATGCAGGAATTCTACATTTGCCTAATATCAGGTGGATTTCTGCATAAACCCAACACACACATAAACAAAAACTACTAAATTATTTGGCATCATGTACCCCAATTTTAATTAAAGAACCAGGATAGGGCCATAAGTAATTGCTGCAGACCTGTGACTCTTTATTTGAGATCCAGGCCCAGAGCCTCCTGGAAGGAAGGGGTGGACCAAGCACTCCACCCCCTTCTAGGACAGAAATATAGGATAGCTAGGAAGTACCTGGCTAATAAATAAAGGGAGAATGATTTTGAGATGGGGGGAGTTGTAGTCTAAGGCCAGGTAGCTCAGATGGACAGGCTGGGTGTAACCTGTATGGTGGAAGAGACCAGGAGGTCTCCCAATGTTTAGGTCTGTAAGACCAACAATTCTGAAGACTGGGATGTATAGAAAGAGCCAGGAGGCTACATTTGTGTTTTTCTTGTCATTCTGTAATGACTTTGGTCCCCTGTGAGGGAAAACCCTAAAACTGGCTTTGTATTGATGTTTTTACATGAATAAAAGTGGGCAGAGCGCTCTGAAATTTGAACTGAATCCTGAATGACAAGTAATGTAATAACGCTCTTATTTTAAAATGTTCCTTCCAAGAAAAATAACACCAAGTTTCTTTTTTACAACCCACTTTGGTAATTGAGGCTGTTTTAGTCTTTACTCATTGTGATTGTGAATACATTGTGATAATACCTGGAAAACTTCATTTTAGAAAAATCCACGTTTGTTCTTCATCCTATGGGTCATATCCCTAATAGGTGCAGGAAGAAACTCTTTAAAAAAAAAATACAATTTTGTTCAAATATATTTAATTTTTATTGAAGACATGGAAGTATTTACTCTGCAGGATTTGTATGAATTTCAGAAAAACTTCTCCATTAATAATGTCTTTATTGTCGGGTTGAGGATTCCGCAGCACTACAGACGTATCCTGTTCTCCATTTTAACAGTCACCTACATCCTGACCTTGTCATGCAACCTCCTGGTCATCTTGTTGGTGTTCTTCACTAAACTTTCACATTCTCCTATGTATGTGCTGCTCTCCAATCTGTCACTGTCCGAGATCTTGCTCACCACTGATATTGTCCCCCCCATGCTCTATATCATACTTAGAAATGGGGCTAATTTTTCTATTGTTGGGTGTTTGATGCAGTTTTTCCTATTTGGTGTTTTTGTGGTAACAGAGAGTTTCCTCCTTTCAGCGATGTCCTATGATAGATACCTGGCCATCTGCAAACCTTTGCATTATAAAATAATTATGGGCCCTGAGTTGTGTCTCTGTCTTATTGTTATCTGCTGGACGATGGGATTCCTGATTATGTCCATTGCTGTGAGTGTGGTGAACACTTTGTATTTGTGTAGAGAAAACATTGACCATTTCTATTGTGATGTCATTCCAATACTGAAACTTTCTTGTTCCGATACTTTCATGGTTGAAATCGTTGCGTGTTTTCTTTCATCCTCAGCTACTTTGTTTCCTTTCCTGGTAATTATTGTTACTTATGGGTGTATCATCCAAGCCATAACCATGATCTCCTCATCTGTAGGCAAAGAGAAAGCGTTCTCCACCTGTAGTTCCCAACTGGGAGTTGTCTTCAAGTATTACTCCACCATGATTATCGTCTATGTGGTTCCACCTGGACATTTCTTGACAGCAAACAAAATAGCATCGCTGCTCTATACAGTGATCACCCCGCTGGTCAATCCTTTTATTTATACTCTGAGGAATCAAGACATCAATGTAGCTATAAGACAAATAATACAATCTATAACCAGGCAACAAAAAATAGAATTAATAAAGAACAGCCAATAAAGAAATAGTCCATAAAAGATAGTTAATAATGACCTTTCCATCCAAAGATGAATTCAGTCTTCATTGTGTTGTAGTCTTATATCTTCCACTTATACACATGTACACAGTAGAAAGGATGCAGAATTACCTATGTAGTTTGTTAATTTACCGCAACCAAACCTCAGAACATTAGCAAAGAAGACATAAAAACCGTGCCCAGACTGGGATCTTAATGGAAAAGAGTATTTTTGGGTTGTTGGCAAAAGAAAATATTTACATACAAGTATACATAGAACATGAATAGATTTATTCAACATAATTGTTGCACACTTTTAAAATAACTGTAGTATATTACATGAGTATAATGACATCAATCAGTCCATATAGGCAAAAAAACTTTGGTAACATGTTTGGAATCCTTCACAAAATTTTAGTTTACCTACGCATAACAAATAGCTTCCTCGGGGGATACAGGAGAGATCTGGAATCTCCAACTGCTCATATGGTGACCCAAAAGGTGAATGTACTCCTAATATACTAGTATTAGTATAGACATCCTTTAAGAAGATAGTAAACATTAGTCACAATCTGGTGTTGGAGGTATTCTTTTCAAGGCAGTAGAAATTTCTCAAGTTCTCCAGAAGCATGAGGTGGAGATCAGGACTTACTTTCAGTGCAGTTGTTGTTGCCCTAATGCCGAGTAAGCCATATGTGTTGTCTTCCCTATGTTGTGGCAGAGTACACATACATTACACTTATGGCTTACTTCTCTGCATCGGGGCAACAAAAACTGCACTGAAATCGACCCCTCATTCACCACCTCATGCTTCTTGTGAATTTGAAGCATTCATACTGGCTTCTATTCAACACTTCCTTCTTCAATAGATGCTGCTTTCCATTGCTGCAAATGGTTGTTCCTCCTGCTGAGTGCTACATTCCTACAAATCACAGTAATGATTGCTTCTTATGCTAACTCCAAGCCTCAATCCTGGGAAATATAGCCTGTAACCAGTCTAAGCTAAGGAGCAGGTAAGTGTGGTGCATGACAGTAGTGTATGCTACTCTAAATGGACAATATTATCTTGTGACATGTCTCACATAAAATGTGCACTAAGCTTTTTATTGCCGCTCATAAACTGGACAACCAATTTCTGCATCTAACTTTGTCTGATGGTTGCAGGCTTTATAATCCCAACTTTGTCAGAAAGTTTGGTAAGGGATAACTGATAATTGATATCTTGCTATCTGATGTAATCTTGTACTCAACTCTAATTGTTCCTAGTCATGTCCTACCTCAGCCTTTCTGTCCCTATATATACCCAGCACCTTATATAATAATAATTTGTATATTGCTTGGACTGTAATTCATTTCTATATATTGTATGTGGCTCTATTGTTTGTGTTTGTTCTCTATTTGTTTTGACCTTGGTTCCATTATCTGCAGTTCCTGATACTTTTATTGCAATAAACTCTTTCCTCTTTGTTGTTTCCAATCTGCTCATGGTATTATAAAACTTTGGATCTTATTATATTGGTGGATTGAACACAAAATACAGGATTTGGTTTTTCCACTTGGCTAGAACTTACTGTTTTGAATATTGGGAAGCATGGAATTTTTTTTTTATTATGGATTAGCATCTAAGAACAATTATATTAGGTTAAAAGAAAAATGTGTCTCTTCCTCAAAATGAACTATGAATATTCATGCGGGACATAAGTTTGAAGGACAGCTCTCTAAGAGGGACATTCTGTACAGTTTGGAAGATTTCCACTAACGTACCACTAACTCAGTGGTACACAAATTGGAGAACATAAACTTCTTCACTTTTAAAACAGGAAAAATGGCTTATACTCTTTAAACTTTCACACAGAAAAATATAAATAATTATAACATTTTTATACTTATTTTTATTTCAATAAATGTTTTTCCGCTATAAAGTTAGGTAATTGGACCAGGGGGCTGAGGCCGGTACAAAGCACATTATATTTTTAGCTGGGTAGCTAAAAATATAAACAAGCGTGACATTGCAATCCAATTGTCATACAACATTTTATGACAATTGGATTACAACTGAAAAAAAATACATACCTGGTCCCCGCAGCTCCTCCGGACACGTCTTCTGTCTTCTTTCTTCACCTGGCATGTGCAGTGTCGATGTCTGGGGTTTCCCGGTGACGTCGCTACCTGCGTCAGTGCAGGCGGGAGGAGGGGCGGGAAATTCAAATCACTTTGCATTGAACTCATTACAAAAAAGCTTTATTGAGTCAAATACAAAGAAATCCATATATAATATAATATATATATAATATATAAATATTATATAAGCTACTGTACAGGTAAATTACATTATACACTTTTTTTATGTTTTATAAAAAAAGTTTTATTATTAAATTTATAAAATTTTTGACATATTTCGGTGAGTTATGCGGTAAATCGGTGAATTATAAGTAATTATTGAGTAATTCGGTGAATTATAGCCTACAATCTAAAATAAATTTCCATGCAAAAAATTTAACACTTTTTGCATGGAAGTACAGAAGTTTGGAAAGAATCGAAACACCTGCCATTCGCGTACGCGTCCCTCTGCGATTTCTGATGATGTCGGTGCATACGTCCGTCGACGGGGGTCGTAGCGGGAAATTCAAATATTTTGTATTGGATTCAATACAAAGTCCTGTATCCAATCCAATACAAAATACCGTATTTTTCGCCATATAAGACGCTCCAGAATATAAGACGCACCCAATTTTAAAGGAGGAAAATCTAGAAAAAAAAGATTCTGAACCAAATACTGTAGTAAAATATTTTATATCAACTGTATAAAGTTAACAGCAGTTTAACAACAATTTTATGTCAACCATGTAACATATTAAGAACTATCTTTACTCTCATTAACAGTCAGTAAAATCAGTAAACAGTGAAAGTAACAAAAATAAGGCTGTATTGTTTTTATTCGAACCCCAAGAATATCCAATCAAGTAGGAGCGGGGCAGAGCAGAACACGGACAGCAAACAGTAAACATTGACTGGAGGAGGCGGAACGTATGGAGCAGGAGGGGCAGACGTGCGGACCTTTCAGGGCAGCATAGATTGATACAGTGCCCGGGAGATATGCACAGAAGCGGCGAAATTGTGCCCACACTGCCCAGCAAGGAGTGAGACTGCCCGGGGAGACATGAGGAGGCACAGCCCGCACTGATGGAGGAAAAGCGTTGACATGGTGCCCGGGCAGCAAGTGGTTAGACTGTCGGGAGGGGGGACAAGGCGCGCTATAGGAGGGAGAGGGAAGCCCGAACACACACAGCCCGGCCATGCAGGGAGGGTCAGAGAAGTCTCCACAGCTCGCAGTACATGCCACAAATCCAGCCTGCAGCACACACAGCATAAAGAGAAAACTGTGAGCAAGCAACACACAAAGTTAGGGGCAGTTTTAATGCAGGCAAAATGTGTATTTGTCGTATAAGATGCACCAACTTTCCCCCCCCCCAGTTTTGGGGAAGAAAAAGTGCGTCTTATACGGCGAAAAATACGGTAATACAAAATATATTTATGTGGTTTTGTCTATAGGTATAGGTTGGAGGAGGGACGCGTACACGAATGCCAGGTGTTCTAATTCTTTCCAAACTTCTGTACTTCCATGCAAAAAGTGTAAAATTTTTTGCATGGAAATTTGTTTTAGACACTAGGGAGGTGTTTTAGAAAAATATAATACTATACCGTATACCGAATTATCGCATTTTCAGTATTTTTCATTTATTTATGTATTCTTGTTTAAGCTGATTTTTGTGTTTTTTATTTAATTTTATTAAAAGTATTTTTTTTTTTTACATGATTGTGTGTTTCAAACATTTTTTATATTCATATTATCTACTAGAACCCCTGTTCGGACATATTTCTGTAAGTTACAGGTCTACAATTTAAAAATTTAAAAAAAACAGTCTACCGCTTTTGGTACAGAAAGCTAAACATCAGTGAAACGCCTCGGCCTTTGATTGGGATATTTATCACATTTTGTCACATGCCTGTGTCCACTCTGTCACCTACCTCACTACTGAGATACAATGGGAGGAGCAATTGAGCATGGGTGGTACCTAGACATCTGACCATCTTGGAAGTGGCAAATACTGATAACCTTGCTAGGGGCTACTTGTTTTTGGGTTCAAAATAAGGTGTTTTCACCTTTTCTGTTATTCACTAAAAGAGTAATGCATATACACTTTACATCTCAGTACCTTTTTACTGAGAAACAGCTGAAATTGTTTGAAAAGCTGACTTCAATCAACCAATCATGTTTAATTAAAATTCTTGCTTTTATATTATAAACATGTAGTTCTTCTTGCTTTTTCCTACTACCTTTTACTGTATGAGATGGTATTCTAAGGGCTCCACCAACCAACCGTGGTGCAAAAAATGGACCATAGCATGGCAGTTGTTTTATTGTGACCGAACCCTTCCATTACTTGGTCATTCCATTCCAATTTTTTTTCATGCTTATTGACTTTTGGCTCCCTTACAGTGCTTCTCTTTTGTTGGTCCGGATTTCCAGCCTCTTGATTATGATTATTTTTTATATTCTTGACCTTACTTTTGCTGGACATGCAACAAAACCTTTTTCCACTATCAGAAATTTTACTAAAAGATACAAACATCTGCATCCCCATGAAAGTCTTCATCCACCTATTGATGGAGTAAGTTTGTCTTAAATGAACGTGTCATGTACTTCATTTTCTGATTTATCTGCACTGATCCCTAATTTCTCCATCAGTCAATGTGCTGTCTGTCTCCAGCTACAGCCTTAGACATATAGATCTAGACATTTACCAATCTCTTTGGGGTTGTACTTTTACGATGTCTTTGGGGTTGTACTTTGATAAAAAAGTATTCTGTTGCATCATTTAGGCCTTTTTTTCAATGCAAGCTACTTAAAATTTTATTCATATAGTTCATAGCAAGTAAAACCATCAACCACTTCCTTCCTTTCTTTTAGATGCCAAACAAAGTCTTGTACACATATCACTGTTGGGACTTTGTGCAATGTAGGGTGGTTAAGTCTGTTCTTCGTATTGTGAGTATGTAGAGACTCACACATGAGATAGTAGCAGGGTCTTTTTTCCCCACTGATTCCTCCAAGCCCAATCCCTTTCATGTGGTTTCACTATATAGTAGATTGGAATCTCCCTCATCCATTCATGTCTCCAATAGCTATTGCTTCCACACTGTCCACATAGGTGATGGAGTTAAATTGTAATGCCCTCCTTGCTCTGTCTCGGGGCCCACCGCCTCCTCCCAGTACCCAGCTCTAGATGCCAGACTAGACTCCAGCTCAGTAGGGTCTTCTTTCCCCACTGATTCCTCCAAGCCCAATCCCTTTCATGTGGTTTCGCTACATAGTAGGTAGGGACAGATTGGAATCTCGCTCATCCATTCATGTCTCCAATAGCTACTGCTTCTACATTGTCCGTAAAGGTGATGGCCTTCTTGTACGGACAGTGTGGAAGCAGTATCTATTAGAGACATGAATGGTGAACAAACTTGTAGAGTTCTATTTCCTGACCCGTGTTTCTTCGCAGTACATAGAGAACGTGCTGGCCAACTTCCAACAAGGACCTCAGCCTGATGTTGTCATCATCACCTCGTGTATATAGGATGACAGCATGTATCATGATGAGCAATCAGTCACTGCAAATGTACAAAACCAACATGGACCACCTGTTTATTCAGCTCACCGAGGTACTGAGCCCCAAATGTCTGTTGATATGCAACATGTCCATCTCTGTTTCAAAGCTGGTGAAGTGCTAGAGTAGCCCATTCCTAATGTGCGCTGAGACATCATAGAAGGGAATTTATACAGCACCACACTGGCATATTTGCACCAATTGGATGTGATTGACATGCACGTCCACTTACACTTCAAGCTGCACTCCAGGGTTAAAGATGCCACCCACTCGAATCAGCTTGCTCATCTGAAGTATACCTGCATCCTGATGGCTCATATTGCTCAAGCCTGGGGCGTGCAGCAGGAACAGCAGGAAGAGGAGACGGTGGGCTATGAGACGGAGCGTGAACAGCATTGGTAACTGGCATCTAGAGTTGGGTACTGGGCAGGCGGCAGCAGTAACAGCATGAGGAGGAGGCGGTGGGCCCTGAGACGGAGCAAGGAGGGCATTAGAAGTTGAGGCCATCACCTATATGGACAGTGTCGAAGCTGTAGCTATTGGAGACATGAATGAATGAACGAGATTCCAATCTGTCCCTACCGAGATTGTAATCTCGTTGATCCATTCATGTCTCCAATAGCTACATAGGCGCCTACCTAAAGGTGTACGGTGACTGATCAGAGGAGCCGCCTGTGGGTAAATCTTGCGACTGTCCACACGCAAAGCCTCGGCTGTGCAATCGGACTAGATTTTCCCACAAAAGTCACAAGCACACACACATTCTTTTGTTTGCTCTTATGTATATGTGTGTGTGTATATGTATATCTGTCTACCAATGTCTGTACATCTACTGATGTCTGTACCAAAAGAGGTACACTGTTTTTCATTATTTTTTTTTTTTTTAAATTGTAGACCTGTAACTTACAGAAATATGTCCGAACAGGGTTCTAGTAGATATCATGAATATAAAAAATGTTTGAAACACACAATCATGTAAAAAAAAAAAAATACTTTTAATAAAATTAAATAAAAGACACAAAAATCAGCTTAAACAAGAATACATAAATAAATGAAAAATACTGAAAATGTGATAATTCGGTGTACTGTATAGTAATATATTTTTCTAAAACACCTCCCTAGTGTCCAACAGTCCAACGTCACATACCTATAGACAAAACCACATAAATATATTTTGTATTATTTTGTATTGGATTGGATACAGGACTTTGTATTGAATCCAATACAAAATATTTTAATTTCCCGCTATGACCTCCATCGACGGGCGCACGCACAGACATATCAGGAATCGCCGAGGGACACGTACGTGAACGCCGGGTGTTCTAATTCTTTCCAAACTTCTGTACTGAATTACCGCATAACTCACCAAAATATGTCCAAAATTTTATAAATAATAATAAAACATAAAAAAACTTTAAAAAAAATAGTGTATAATGTAATGTACCTGTACAGTAGCTTATATAATATATATATATATATATATATATATATAATATGATTATTTATATATTGTATAAGGATTTCTTTGTATTGGACTCAATACAGCTTTTTAGTATTGAGTTCAATGCAAAGCGATTTGAATTTCCCACCCCACCTCCCGCCCGCACCGACGCATGCAGCGACGTCACTGGGAAACTCGGAGATCGTCACTGCATTCGCTGGATGAAGACTGAAGACAGAAGATGTGTCCAGAGGAGTTGCGAAGAGAAGGTGAGTATTTTTTTTTTAGAGCTCGACGCTGGAACAGAACGGAATATCACAGTGGGGACCAGGTAAGTGATGGGATTTAACAAAGAGAGAGCAGGATGAACAATACATTTTTACAGATAATTGGGAACCATATGTGTTCAAAAAACAATGTGGCAAACTGAAGTCCAAGAGCAGCTGTCCAGTAATATGGGTTCAGATGAGGCTTAAAACTTGCTGAGTTCCAGGAGTGCAGGATGATGATTCAGTCAGAGAGATGGTTTGATGAATTACCAGTTTAGAATGGCAGCAGAAGCAGAGCATGTGCTGGAGTCCAGATGGATAAATCAATCCAAAGGCAGGAGGTCTAGAAGTTGCAGAGTATATTTATATGTCCAGATCTGTTCCAATTTTGGCACTTGAGATTTGGGCACGTGACCAGGGTCCCAACGTGACCATGCCTGTTGTTTAAATAGAGGTGTTTTGTGCTCTGTTCTGCATTGGTTGTTGAACATTTCAGAGCCTGAGCCTAGCCCATATGAATTCTCCACTACCCTGTATGAATTCTCTAATTTTTTTGTAATTAGTCTGGAGGTCTGATTTTTTTTAACACCAAGGGAAAGTCTGGGGTGTATATAGTAGCTTAGGGAAAGTGATCATTTTATTCAGGCTAATCCCCCCAGGTATGAGACCAAACAATTAGACCAACTACGGAGCTGCTCACCTATTCGTCTGATAATCGGCATGCTCAAAGAATACAATATATAGGGATTTTTAGGGATTTGAACACCCAAATATTCAATCCTTTCCTTGCACCAGATAATTGAATAACACTCACTCACCCCACGCCAGCCTCATATATTTGGTGAAATGTAATGCTTTGGCTTTGTCTAGGTTAATAGTATATCCAGATAATAATCCATAGTGTGAGATCATGTCAAATATAGGTGTTAAGCTACGCTTAGGGTTTGATGTTTATAATAATAGATCGTCCGCAAAAGTGGTTAACTTAAGAGTGTGTGTGCCCATCTTGATGCCTTTAAAAGTTGGTAATGTTTTGAGAAGCCTGAGGAGAGGATCCAGGGCCAAGTTGAAGAGATTTGGAGAAAGGGGGCATCCCTGCCTGGTACCTCTAGACACTATTATAGGATCCGATAAGTCACTGGAAATATAAATTTTAGTAGATAGTCTGTTATATATGAATTGTATATAAGGGGAAATGTCTGTCCAAAAGCTCTTCCAGACAGTATGGCATTCAAAATTGGCCATTCAATTTTATAAAAGCCTTTTTGTCATCCAGACTCAGAAACATATATCTAGTGTCTGGATGGCGAGAAGCTTGTACTGTTGCTATAATTGCAGCTCAGATTGTGGAATATTTATTGTGTACAAATCCTTACTGATGATTGGTCAAAACTGAGAGTAGAAAGGTTTGCAGTTTGTTTGCCATTACTTTTGCAAATGTAGCAATGTAGTAATCTCACTGCCTGTTAATGCATTAATGTATTCTATGATAATTACTTCAGTGTGTGTTTTGCCATGTTCCAAGATGGCTGCTGTGCCCTCAGCACTTTGGCGTAAGATTATCAGTACTGACCTAGCCTGGGGCAGGGATTCTTAGGTAAGTCCTTGGGAAGGACATGGTCTGGAGAGCAAGAGACTCTGTTTTATGCACAGAGAAAGTATAACTTCAGACTGTAAGTTATGGCACAATCCCCTCACTGAGACATATTGAAAGGACTTTACATGTTTACACTGCTGCTGTTTGAAGATTGCATAGTTTGATGTTACGCTGGATTTCATATGATGTTTATTATTCAATACAAAGACTCTTTCTGCTAATACAGTGTGGATTATTGTCTATGAGTATACTATTCTCAACTGGGACTGCACTTGTTACTCACAAGACCGAATTGATTGGAGGCACTGCGCTTATGGGAGATTTCATTCTGTTTCCACAGATAAAGTAAAGGTTCTGCTCCTGTTCTTCCACATTAGACATTAGTAACCTGCAGAGTGGGTCAGAATAGGGCTACATTTGGAAGCATTGCTGAGATTATCTTGGATCAGGGCAGTATTGTGTTACCATGCCACTGTTATCCACAGAAGCTGTATGGCAGTGGGCTCACATTGTCACATAAACCTTTGTTGTATCATGTGTACCTATATCTGTGAGGTTGCGCCACATCAGTAGCCTGCAGAGTGGGTCAGAATAGGGCTACACATAGATGTTATAATCCCAGTTTAGTATTGACCTAGGTCTAGGAGGCAAGCACAATTTAGGGATGAATGTGGTATATGCTTCATGAAAATCAGGGTATGGGGTGTGATGGGACAGAATGTGGTTTTAAACTGCTGTAAGGAAAGAACTCAATTCAGGAACTAAGGTTTTACAGTAATCTGCTGAGAATCCATCTGGGTCTGGCGTTCTATTAGTAGTCAGAGATCCTATGGTGCAGAGAACTTCGGCTTCTGAAACTAAGGGCATTTAGAAATTCTCTGCGTGTAGAGGAAAGCTTATGAAGTTTAGCTTTGTTCAGTGACCGTGTAAGTGGATCAGGTTGAGGCCGTATAGAATATCTGATTATATTTTTTAAATGCAGACAGGATGTTTGATTGTGCTGTATTGTGGAAGTATCTTTTACCCCTAATATGTGTCATTTAGGGTCAAAAGGATTAGCCAGGCATGAGAGTAACATGCCAATTTTGTTCCCCCAGGGGTAAAACTTGGTATAGACAGTGGAAGTTTTGATTCAGTTGTTAACATGTACATTTAGTTGAACCACTGCTTCCCGTCATGATCTCCTTGCCTCCACATCACCATGTTAGAGATAATGTCCATACGCTTAGGTAACTTGGTCTTGGTAGAGTTATAATTTTTGTAGTATTCCTATTCTGCTGTGAGGGGAATGCCATTATATGACCCCTCATCGCAGCTTTCATGGTGCGCCACAACAGAACAGGGGTATCCAGAGAGATAGATTATCATTTAAACCATTTTCCCAGTGGGATTGGCGTTTTGGTTCTAAATAAAGAAGACCTGCTTAAAAAAAGCAGGGAATCCCCATAGGAAGGTTTACCTAATGGGAATTTGCAGCCGTACTTGGGGGCATGATCCGAGAGAGTGAAACTAGACACTTTCTGCACTTCCAAAAGTAAGTCAGTAATATGTTGGGAAGGTTTTAAGTGGTATTGTCGGTTGAGGTCCTCCTGGGGAATCATTGGGCGTGCTGACAAATAGGTGGAAGAGTCATCTCCGGTGTGACATCTCCACAATTTAAATGTACAGGATGTTTTATTTGGTAGTGGTTGTAAAAAGGGAGCTGCATTAAGGAACTATGCATTAAGTTAAAGCGTACATATTAAGTTTAGGGGTATGTATGATATACACCGTATAGGAAAATATGTGTTTGAAACACAAAAATTATTTAGATATTGTGTGCTGAATAATGTGTGATTAGTAAAGCCTGATGGTAATGGTAATATTTGTGACACTCCTGTGACAAAGTTGCAAATTGCAATTTTTTTGCCGTGTCATTGCACGCCTGATACCTGGTGGTCTGATCTACCCTCCTGTCAGGTGGAGCAACCATGTTGGGAGAGCTCCTTCTTGCAATTCGGCTTAAAAAGTAGAACTTCACTGGCAAAGTTAGTTCCATCTAGGAGCAGACGTATCATCTAGGTTTGTGTGGGCCAAGGGATCTCCTTCATCTGGACTGTGTAAGTTGACTTTCCAGTCAAAGTGGGATGTGGATGCTCGTAACATCTGGTGATGTATTGTTTATTGATTGAATATTTCATAAGCCGTGGTCACGGAGGTGTACTCACACCATTGCAGCAAACAAACATCACTGAACACATGGAACTCCTATCCTACACAGCAGGCAGAACACAGGGGGTGGGGGACTTCCTTCTCATATCATTTAATAAAAGATAAAAGATGGAGGCAGTGATTAGAATGAAAAGCATTTTATTGATCAGCTGCTTATAATTATGATAAGTGATAATAGTAACATTACAAACAGGTTATAAAAAATGTTAAGAAGTTACAACTGATTTTTTTTTAATTCTAGCTTGAAGTGGACTCTTGGATTAGCTTTTTCTGTTCAATGTATTTATTTGTATTGTCACAATACTTGGATTGGAAGTCACTACTGGGAATTTTTCGTTGACACCTAATGAATTGGTTTTAGCAGGGGTTCCTTGAGCAATGAAAATCATTTTGAGGATTCATCTGGGGTAAAAAAAATTTAAAACACTTGGCCTAAGCTTTGGGCTATGTCGTAAGTGCTGGTAAGTTGGAACTTGGGGTAACTTCTACTTAATTCCCCTACATCCCCAGACAGTGAGCAAAGCTTTATGTTATGATCTGATTCTCTAACTTTATACCTTATCATACTCTATCACACCCAGCCATTGAGTTTTCAGTAGTTTTAATAAATGAGAACAACAAATCTGCATCTTATTGACCATAGGGGAATTTACCTATCCAGCTTTTATCAGCCAGACGTTTCAGCCTTTCATATTCATCCTGTTTAGCTTTTTCTGCAGTGACATCTTTTATCTTTTTAACTGCAGCTTCAAATGCATAATTCAGAATAAACTTCTTACGTTCCATACGTTCTTTTATTGGATCTCGTGGTTCCTTCAGACGGAATTTTACATCATTTAGAGCGTGCAGGATCACATTCTGTATATCAGTGCATCTCCCACGTGTCTTCATGTTGTCCCCTGGGGTATAATTCTCAATGGCCATCACCGCTTCTGCTCCCGTACGTCTAAACTTCTCTTCCAGATCTCTGTAACTTCCATGTGACTTGTGTGTAAGGACAACAATGGGAACAACTCCTATTATTATAATAAATGAAGGTGAGAGTGTAAACCTCAAAGTGTTCCATATCAATAGCAAAAATATATTATTTACTGACTCTACTGTTACTGAAACTGATATGATATTTATATGTGCAAACCTCAACTTTTTTGACTAATATCAATAAAGCTCAGATAAATATGGCTGCATATGTTTGGAAAGCAGAATAGTGATAGTGAGAAAGCCACACACTGCAATGTGCAGGAGGAATGAATGATCTTTAATTGGGATATTTAGCACATTTTGCATTTCTGGAAGTGTCAGATGCCGGTGTCCACTCTGTTATCTCTATCACTACTGAGATATAATGGGAGAAATCTTGGAAGTGACAAGTGCTGATGACTTTGCCAGGGGCTCTACTGCTTGTTTTTAGGAGCTGCACTTGTGTGGATTGCTGACAATCATCCAATCATGTGCAATCAAAATTTATATTGTTATATTTTACAGCTGTAGAGCCTCTTCCTTTTTCCTATCAGGCTTGCTATAAGTTAGATTGGGGGATTGGCGTATATCGAGTGCATATTCAAACTTCTTGAACGCCTTGTCTATAAAAGACTCATCCATTACCTGAGCACCAACCCTCTCCCTGACCCCCTCCAGTCTGGTTTTAGAGCTGCCCACTCCACCGAAACATCCCTTACTAAAGTGGCCAATATCCTCATCAGAGCTAAGTCTCAGGGCAACTTTTCTCTGCTCCTTCTCCTTGATCTTTCCTCTGACACTGTTAGTCCTGAGACCGGTTCTCTTTTCTCTGTACACCTCCTCTCTCGGTAGTCTCATATCCTCCCTTGGCTTACATCTGTATGCTGATGACACTCAGCCAGACTCATCCATCCTTCCCTCCGCTCCTCTTCCGCTACATCTCTTTGTAGTTCTCTCCATTGGCTTCCATTTCACCTTAGAATCAAATTCAAGCTCCTGTTATTGTCCCACCTACATTTCTGACTTGGTAAAAAAAAAGTCTCCGAGATAAGGACATCTGACATATGGATGACTCCTAGAAATGACTAGGGCTTCCCTGATCCCTCGTGTGCAGGACAGAGGATTGATGGGGGAAGGGGGCAGTTTGCATGACTTCCAGAATAAATCTTTCACTAAACACAGCTCAGGTTGTGGGTGAGCTGATCTGTAACAGTGTGTAACTCTTTAATGACAAAGACAGCTGTTTTTGTTTTTCTTTACATATCAAAGCACAGTTTGCTCCAGAAGTCAATGAATGTCTAGGAGCCATAAAGTTCTTTTTTTTTTTGCTTTGTTTGTGACTATCTCACAGTGAGGATTTTATACAGTAACTGACACCTCACTGCCTAATAATATGTTCAGACAAACATCTGTCTGCCTGTAATTGTCCCCTGAGTAAGCAGAATTTTTTGATCAATGAAACATATTGGAAATCCCATCAAAATAATGTACATTTATTAAAAGAAAGAAAGGGGTTGGAAAGAATGGAAATTGAGAATACGGCATCGCTGAGGGTTATTTGTCTTTCCAACTAAATGCATAATCATGACCCTTTAGGAATTCGTAAATGTTCAAATATGCTTAAGTATTTATGTAAACTCTTGTTGTTATAATGCATTGATAGTGTTTCTGTATGCTGTGAAAACTCTTATTGTTTTATTGCATTTGGTCATTTATTCATATTCTGAAAATTTGGGACGTGGCATAGTTTATTGACACATTATGACTTTCTGTGATTTGCTAAAAAACAAACAGGTCGCTCTCTAATTTTTACACAGCTCTACCATCTGAACAGTTACCTGTCATGTCTCTGCAGCTCCGGAAAAATCTTTTGATTTCTAGTACTTGATCTTCTGGCATGCTAAGCTTTACACTGGCAGAAAAACAAAGTTTAGCTTTTTTTTAAAATTACATTTGTAATTGTATATACAATTTTACTCTTGTATATTTAACTAAAAAGTACCATACTTTTATTATTTGTGACTTGTTCCTACAGGTCTCATTGAAGCCCCTTCCACAATCCCAATTTGCCAATTTAGTCATTTTGATGACAATATATTCAACGGCTTTACAATTAACTTATAAGGTCAGCTGTTGCTTTAACAAATGTGTTTTTTTTTTTACATAGGTTGAAAAAAGACATAAGTTCTTCAAGTTCAACCACTAGGGAAATAAACATCCCAGATATAAAACCCGATAAGACATAGCTGAAGGATAGCATAGGAAGGCAAAAAAAAAAACCCCGGGTACAATTTATTCCAACAGGAGAAAAATATTTTCCTTATTCCAAGAGGCTATCGGATGTTCTCTGCATCAGCAGTCTCTGTTATCTTTACTTTAAGCTTTATTACCCAGTTATATTCTGTGCTTCTAGAAATCATCCAGCTTTTTCTTAAAGCAATCTATAGAACTTGCTGAAAATACTTCCTGAGGGAGCCGATTCCACATTATCACAGACCTTACAGTGAAGAATCCCTTCCTTATCCGGAGCTTAAACTTCTTTTCCTCCAGACGCAAAGAGCGCCCCCTTGTGCTTTGTAATGACATTACAGTGAATAATGGGGAAGAGAGTTCTCTATATGGACTGTTTACATATTTATACAGGGTGATCATATCCCCCCTTATACGTCTCTTCTCAAGGGAGAATAGATTCAGTTCAGCTAATCTCTCCTCATAGCGGAGCTCCTCCATTCCTTTTATTAGTTTAGTTGCCCTTCTCTGCACTCTCTCCAATTCCATAATATGCACAGTATATAATTTCAGGTATATATACATTTACTTACATTTTATAGTTGGGTAGAAAAGTATGGAAAATCCATAAAACATCACATTTTTATAACAATGTATTTCCATCTTCCCATGTGTTCATACCTGTAAACAAATATGGGAACAATGAAGTCGGTGTAGTTGGGTTCCCGGTCCGAATCCTCCACCTGGGACATTGTCTTAGGAAAGTCATGAGTCAGCATCACATCCTGATTCAAGGGGAGGAAATTACCTGTAAAGAAGATTATTCATTGGATGAGTTACGGGAACTTCATGATTGGCGTCTGGACTTCATATACTGGGGTAGATTTATTTACTAAGGAGGCGAAGAATGTCAACTAGCAAAAGTAAATTTTCATATTAGGTTTAAAACCTGGAAACAATTAAATAGCAGAATTTTCAATAACAAGAATAAACAATTACAAGCAGTGTTTTTTTTTTTTTTTGCATGTTTAAAGGTGGCTGGGCTGTGTGCAAATTCACTTAGCTTAATGTTCCAGTGAATCTTAATTTTTTTTCCTTGCACATGAGTGTTCTTAGCAACATAAATCTTCATTGATCTTGGCAAATCTTTTAAGCCTAACAACTTTATAAATATAATCTCCAAAGTGGCACAAAGGTCATTTTATTTTAGGCAGCTGAAAAATTGAAATATATAAAAATAACTAAAACACTCAAACTTTAAATACAAAGAAAGTTAAAAAAAAAAAAACGATTTACCCAATTGTGCATAAACCACGGCCTCCTCCACAGCATCCTTCCTTCCAAAGCCTCTGTTGTCGACGATGGTGACTGTGTCAGTAAGATTATAGGAATTTCTCTTCAATGTTATAATGGTTCCACTTGATCCAGTTCTGGCGTGTGTCCTAAATGTTTCATTTCTGAGGCTGTAGATGCAGGAATTGACAAAAGCTGATTTGCCATGTCCAGCATATCCAAATAACTGCAGGAGAGCCGTATTTAATTCCATACCCTGGGCATTGATCGAATCACTGATCTCAACGCGTTTGGTGGGTCACATACCTGCTCCATCATGAGTTATTATTAAGACATAAATTCAGTGGAGGAGACACATTTCCTAATGACCAAAGATTTTCACAATTAGCTCCACAAATACACACAAGGGTAAGTACATCGGCATACAGTAAGTAAAAAAGGAGCATCAGATGTATTTGTGATGTAGAGATTCTGATAAAGAACAGAGGACACTAATTTACATTGGCCCTGATTTATGAAAGCTTACCAAGACGGGACAGGAAACACTTTCATCAGTAAAGCTGGGTGATCCAGCAAACCTGGATGTGCTTGCCCCTGTGTTGCTGCCTTGTGTGTATTTTTGTTACATTAATTCCTAATGAAAAATGCGTCAATTAATTGAGGTCCAGTTCATGCTTTGTCAACATAATAGGACATCTCATAGGCTGGCTAAATTAATGATTTTATGGTTTTCGTAATTACTAAGGTGTCCTTTAAAATTTGTAATTTTTTTTATTAACATTTGTGTTGGGTAGTCTAATGCAATATAGGCCTCAGAAGGCCCATCTGTACCCCATTTGAGGATTGCTTGGTTTCAGTTTTATTTTCTGGAATGTAGCTTTATTTTTGAATGTCTTGATGGGGGAACATTTATATATATGTATAGTTCTCAATAAATATCTTTTTTGATGTTTTTATGTAAGTTTCTTTTTCAGTAACAATACTAAAAAACCACCAACTCTCTTACCAGACCCAAAAGAGGTGTATGGATCTTCTGTTTCTATTTTTGTTTTTGTCTTAAGGGGTTGGTTGTATAAACACATATCAGGTTTTATTATTGTCTTTTCTTGCTTTTCTTGCCAATGATGTTTTTGGTTTGATATTATATACAAATCAAAATATTAATATTTCTCAATATTTTACACATCATCATCATTGGGTGACTGACATAAATACAGTATTTTTTTCTTCCAGTACAGTACTCGTCTTATATTATTAACACTGGGGAACAATTTTAAACAATGTTTTTGTTGACTTCAATTTTTAAGCTTATTTACACTAAAATAGGTTTGCTGATTCTGAAAGTGCAGTTAGTTTTCTTCTATCACATCAGGTTTTTCCTCTACCACTTATATTAATGCCATTACTGTAGTGTGGATTTGTATAGGCTATTCATTTACACACAAGACAGTGTGGTCAGAGGTTGTGCGCTGCTCTAGGTAGTGAATGAGCAAAATGTATTTTTCTACTTGCACACGTATTTCCTTTCTCTCAGATCATGTCTGGCTCTGCTGTTTCTCGTCATAAGTGCCTAACCAACCCTGATTCATTGTTATCTGTGGCAGTTTCACCATTCCCAGTCAAAGGGCGAACATCAGCACATTTGTAGAGCAAGCCTATTTGTCATATTTCAAAGTTTAATTTGGTGGTCAAGATAAGTCTGGGGCCCCTCATAAGGTGAGCAAACAGTGTGTGGGGGGTTTATGGATGTGGACAAAGGGAACACGTGATAAGATGATATTTGGTATTCCTATGGTTTGGCAGGAGCCAGGAGATCATTTCAGTGAGTGTTACTTTTGTATAGTGAAAACTTCAGGATATAACAAGAAAAATAAATGTAACATAGAGTCTCCTAGTCTACCATCGGCTATACGCCCAGTGGCTCATTCAGATGAAATCCCAGGGCTGGTTTTCGTTACACAATCCTCTCCTGAAGAACATGATTATGGCGATGAACTAGGTGATGAATAGTTTGAAACCGAAGAGGACTCTGTAAGGGATTCGATCAGCATGAGTTTAGTGATTTGAGACTATCGGAGAAGGCTTCAGAACTCCGAGCATCAAGACTGCGAGAGAAAAATGTACTTGAAAAAGGAACAAAGGTATCGTACTTTCCAAGAAACTGCATTTCTGTAGTACTTTAGAACGGACAGTGGCTTTGTGTATTGCCCTAACATACCTGGTTTAATGGAGGATTCAGGAATTCTAATCTATAACTAAATGGCGACTATTCATCGATAGCTCAAAGCGGAGCCTAAACTGTGTCCTCCTTCACAATGGCAATATATTTGGGTCAGTCCCAATTGGCCATTCAGTTTCTCTTTGTGAAGAATATACAGACATAAAGAGAGTCATTGAGTTGTTGCAATATCACAATTGGGTCATCTGTGTTGACCTTATACCCCCCTGGCCTGCATACAGCTCACCCTCCGTCTCTTACCGTCTTGGTTTCCCCTATCCGGGCGGAAATTCTCTCCAGAAGGCTCCGGGACTCCACCGCCATCACCGGGAACTAAACAAGCTTCAAACTTCCCGCGGACCGCGACTTCCGGCACAACAAACGTCACTTCCGGCAGCTCGGCTATTCTTGCTTTCCTAACACTTCTTCCGGGCCACGTGACACCGTTCTTATGAAGCCAGATGTGAGCACAAACATCATACAATGCAATAGAATGGAAAATGACTGCAGTGTTCATGTCACAGTGTTGTCACCTGTAAGCACACCCAGCCTGTAAAAAGGAGCTCCTGTACTTACCTGTGTGGTGTTATGACTCCCCCCCCCTGTACACTATGGTTCCTTCCACCACTCATACAGTTTATATTGATATAAAAAACTGATGGAAGCAACCACAGCATGAAATGAGGGGGGGGCAGATATGTGAGACAATGCTGTCAGCAGTGTGTAAGGATTCCCTGGAGGGATTATCAGTCAGGTTATACATGGGAGTGATTTCCTCTCACTTCCTGTTGTGTCTGTGAAACAGGAAGTAAAGGAAGATCTCCTCAGTGGGACGCCCAGGATGGGAAAACAAATCCAATGGATTTCTGCTTATATACTCCAACCAATAAGGTCAGTCACACAAATCAAAGCCAGAGGATCAGCATGACAGCCAGGTGGGGAGCATTTTCTGCAGAATGGCTCAGTAACAGCATTACACGGGTTTATAATGGAAGCTATGAGTCACCCAACACATCCTAACACTGGGGGAACACCGGGCAAAGCACCCCATTCC
The DNA here is from genome assembly GCF_032062135.1 of Pyxicephalus adspersus. Taxonomy (NCBI): domain Eukaryota; kingdom Metazoa; phylum Chordata; class Amphibia; order Anura; family Pyxicephalidae; genus Pyxicephalus; species Pyxicephalus adspersus. The sequence goes on from NW_027317076.1 coordinate 31,029, forward strand.
TATGAAGTGGACTACCGACCTACCTACATAACACCCACCTACATGTTACCCACCTACCCACATATCACCTACCTACCCACCTATCTACATACCTACAAACCCACCTACCACCTCTCTATACTTCCATTGTTCTATTAGAACTTCCTGTGAAATAAATCTACCCAGGGGCGTGTGGGTAGTGTAGTATGAGATTTCTAGTTTTGTGACAGGTATAATAATATACAATATGTGTCTTTGTTTCTAAGAACTGATTTTCTTTTCACTTGGGGGAATAAAAACGTCTCTGCAGACATTTATCTAACAAAAATATTATGTGTTTCTCAGTAATAATAATGATCTGTATGATACACACTGGGTATTTATCTTCATTGGGATTAATTTACTCCATATCTCTGATTTATATCTGAGGGTATATTAGGGGAACAGTTCTGAGACGTCATTGCGATTTCTACAATGATAATAGCAGAATGAACATTTTTATTGATTGCTTGCCTAAGCTTATTTTTTCCAGTTTAATGGTTTCCTTTCATATTTCTTAGTTACATTTGGTAAGGTAATGAATGGAATTTCATAAAACAAATTACTGCTCTGCCATAATGTAGCCTATCAATTCCAATTAGTCAGCATTGATTGAACTTTCTAATAAATAGCAATTTAAATTCAAATGTAATAAATAGCAAAGAGTAAGAGAAACAAAGACTGTACCTATCATTGTACACAAGCCATGTACA
>NW_027317077.1:0-1616 GCF_032062135.1 Pyxicephalus adspersus
TTAGAGGTTAGGTTTAGGGGGTTAGGGGTCAGAGTTAGGGGGTTAAGGTTAGGTTTAGGGGTTGGGTTAGAGGTTAGGTTTGGGGGGTTAGGGTTAGTGTTAAGGTTAGGGGTTAGGTTTAGGGTTAGCAAAAAGGCTTATGGGTTAGGAGTAGGGGTTAAGGCTAGGGGTTAGGGGTTGGAGTTAGGGGGATAGGGTTAGTTTAAGGGGTTAGGGTTAGCATTTAGGGTTAGGTGTGGGGATAGGGTTAGCGGTTAGGTTTAGGGGGTTAGGGTTAGTGGTTAGGGTTAAGGGATAGGGTTTAGGGTTAGCGTTTGGATTAGGGTTAGCTGTTAGGGTTAGGTTTAGGGGGTTTGGGTTAGCGGTTAGGGTTAGGAGTTGGGGATAGGGTTAGGGGTTGGGGTTAGGGGGATAGGGGTTTGGGTATTGGGTTAGAAGGTTAGAGTTAGGTTTAGGTGTTAGGGTTAGGGGTTGGGGATAGGGTTAGGGTTAGCTGTTAGGGTTTAGCGGTTAGGGGGTTAGGGGTTGGGGATAGAGGTTAGGGGTTGGGATAGGGTTAGGTTTGGGGGGTTAGGTTTAGGGGTTGGGCATAGGGTTAGGGTTAGAGGTTAGGTTTAGGGGGTTAGGGTTAGTGGTTAGTGTTAAGGTTAAGGGTTAGGGTTAGCAAATAGGCTTAGGGGTTAGGAGTAGGAGTTAAGGTTAAAGGGTTAGGGTTAAGTTTAGGGTTAGGGGGTTAGGGTTATCATTTAGGGTTAGGTGTGGGGATAGGGTTAGCGGTTAGGATTAGGGGTTAGGGTTTAGTGTTAAGGTTAGGGGTTGGAGTTAGGATTAGGGTTAGAGGTTAGGTTTAGGGTTAGGGTTTAGTGTTAGGGTTAGGATTAGGGTTAGTTATAGCGGTTAGGGGGTAGGGTTAGCAGTTAGGGTTAGGGCTTAGGGTTATAGTTAGGGGTTAGGTTTATCATTAGGGGGTAAGGGTTAAGGTTAGGGGTTAGGGATAAGGGTTAGGTGCTAGGGTTAGGGGGTAAGGGTTAGGTTTAGGGGATTAGGGGGATAGGGTTAGCTGATAGGGTTAGGAGTTAGCGTTAGCGGTAAGGGGGTTAGGGGTTAGGGCTAGGGGTTTGGGGGTTAGGGGTTGGAGATAGGGTTAGAGGTTAGGTTTAGGGGGTTAGGGTTAGGTTTAGGGGTTGGGGATAGGGTTAGAGGTTAGGTTTGGGGGGTTAGGGGTTAAGGTTAGTGTTAAGGTTAGGGGTTAGGTTTAGGGTTAGCGAATAGGCTTAGGGGTTAGGAGTAGGGGTTAAGTTTAGGGGTTAGGTGTTAGGTTTAGGGGGTTAGGGTTAGTTTTAGGGGTTAGGGTAAGCATTTAGAGTTAGGTGTGGGGATAGGGTTAGCGGTTAGGTTTAGGGGGTTAGGGTTAGTGGTTAGGGTTAAGGGATAGGGTTAGGATTTGGAGTTAGCATTAGGGTTAGCGGTTAGGGTTAGGGGGTTATGGTTAGCGGTTAAGGTTAGGGGTTGGGGATAGGGTTAGGGTTAGCTGTTAGGGGTAGGATTAGGGTTAGCAGTTAGGGGTTAGGGTTAGGGGGTTGGAGTTAGGGTTAGCGGTAAGGGTTAGGGGTTGG
>NW_027317077.1:1721-3159 GCF_032062135.1 Pyxicephalus adspersus
TAAGGTTAGGGGTTAGGGGTTGAGGATAGGGTTAGCGGTTAGGTTTAAGGTTAGGGGGTTAGGGTTGGCATTTAGGGTTAGGTGTGAGGATAGGGTTAGGGTTAGCGGTTAGGTTTAGGGGGTTAGGGTTAGTGGTAACGGATAGGGTTAGGATTAGGGGTTAGGTTTAGGGGCTACGGTTAAAATTGGCGGTTAGGGTTAGGGGTTAGGGTTAGCGGTTAGGGGGATAGGGGTCAGGGTTATCGGTTAGGGTTCGGATTAGGGTTAGCGGTTAAGGTAAGGGGTTAGGGTTATGGGTTAAGGTTAGGGGTTAGGTTTAGCGTTAGGGGTTGGGGATAGGGGGTTAGGGTTGGGTGCTAGGGTTTGGGGGTTAGGGTTAGAGTTAGGGGATTAGGGTTAGGGGGATAGGGTTAGGGGTTAGCGTTAGTGGTTAGGGGGTTAGGGGTTGGGGATTTTGGTTAGGGGGAAGGGTTTGGGGATAGGGTTAGGGTTAGATGTTAGGTTTAGGGGGTTAGGGGTTGGGGATAGGGTTAGGGTTAGCGGTTAGGTTTAGGGGGTTAGGGTTAGTGGTTAGTTTTAAGGTTAGGGGTTAGGGTTAGGGGATAAGGTTAGCAGTTATGGTTAGAGTTGGGGTTAATGTTAGGGTTGGGGGTTAGGTTTAGGGGTTAGGGTTAGAATTTAGGGTTAGGTTTGGGGATAGGGTTAGGGTTAGCGGTTAGGTTTAGGGGGTTAGTGGTTAGGGTTAAGGGATCAGGTTAGGGTTTAGGGTTAAGGTTAGCGGTTAGGGGTTAGGTTTAGGGGGTTAGGGGCTAGGGTTGGAGTTAGCAGTTAGGTTTAGGGGTTGGGGATAGGGTTAGGGTTAGCGGTTAGGGTTGGGGGGATAGGCGGCAGGGTTTTTAGGGTTAGCAGTTAGGTTTAGGGGGTTAAGGTTAGGGGTAAGGTTTAGGGTTAGTGGTTAGGGTTAAGGTTAGATCTTGGGGTTAGGGGATTAGGGGTTATGGTTAGGGGGTTATGAGGGTTAGGGTTTCAGGTTAGGGTTAGGGGTTGGGGATAGGGTTAGGGTTAGCAGTTAGTTGGGGATAGGGTTAGGGTTAGTGGTTAGGTTTAGGGGTTAGGATTAGGGTTAGCGGTTAGGTTTAGGGGTTAGGGTTTAGTGTTAGGGGTTAGGGTTATGGTCAGGGGTTAGGTTTATCATTAGGGGTTAGGGTTAAGGTTAGGGGTTACAGTTAGGGATAAGGGGTTAGGGTTAGGTGCTAAGGTTAGGGGGTAAGGGTTAGGTTTAGAGGATTAGGGTTTAGGGTTAGGGTTAGGGGGATAGGGTTAGGGGGTAAGGGTTAGGTTTAGGGGATTAGGAGTTAGGGTTTAGGGAGTTAGAGGTTAGGGGGTTAGGGTTAGGGGTTAGGGCTAGGGGGTTGGGGATAGGGGTTAGGGGTTGGGG
>NW_027317077.1:3781-5479 GCF_032062135.1 Pyxicephalus adspersus
GGGTTAGTGTTAGGTCTAGGGTTAGAGTTAGCAGGTTAGGCTTCGGGTTAGGGGTTGGGTTAGCGGTTAGGGGATAGGGTTAGCAGTTATGGTTAAGGTTAGGGGTTAGTGTTAGGGTTAAGTTTAGGGTTGGGGTTAAGGAGGTTAGGTTTAGGGGTTAGGGTTAGCATTTAGGGTTAGTGGTTAGGGGTAAGGGATAGGGTTTAGGGTTAGGATTAGGGTTAGCGGTTAGGGGTTAGGTTTAGGGGGTTAGGGGCTACGGTTAATGTTAGCCGTTAGTGTTAGGGGTTGGGGATAGGGTTAGCAGTTAGGGTTAGGGGGATAGGGGTCAGGGTTTAGGGTTCGGATTAGGGTTAGTGTTAGCGGTTAAGGTAAGGGATTAGGGTTAGCAGTTAGGGTTATGGGTTAGGGTTAAGGTTAGGGGTTATTGGTTAGGTTTAGCGTTAGGGGTTAGGGTTAGGGATAGGGGGTTAGGGTTATGTGCTAGGGTTATGGGGTTAGGGTTAGGTTTAGGGTTAGGGGATTAGGGGGTTAGGGGGATGGGTTTAGGGGTTAGGGTTCGCTGTTAGGGTGAGTGTTAGCGGTTAGGGGGTTAGGGTTTGGGGATAGGGTTAGAGGTTAGGTTTAGGGGGTTAGCGGTCAGGGTTGGGGGCTTAGGGTTAGGTTTAGGGGTTGGGGATAGGGTTAGGGTTAGAGTTTAGGGGGTTAGGGTTAGTGGTTAGTGTTAAGGTTAGAGGTTAGGGGTTAGGTTTAGGGTTAGCGAATAGGCTTAGGGGTTAGGAGTAGGAGTTAAGGTTAGGTGTTAGGTTTGGGGTTAGGGGGCTAGGGGTTAGGGTTAGCATTTAGGGTTAGGTGTGGGGATAGGGTTAGGGTTACCGGTTAGGTTTACGGGGTTAGCGGTTAGTTTTAGGGTTAGGGGGTTAGGGTTAGGTCTGGGGTTAGAGTTAGCAGGTTAGGGTTCGGGTTAGGGTTAAGGAGTTAGGGTTAGGGGATAGGGTTAGCATTTAGGGTTAGGTATGGGGATAGGGTTAGCCGTTAGGGGGTGGGGTTAGTGGTTAGGGTTAGCGGTTAGGTTTAGGGGCTAGGGTTAGAGTTAGCGGTTAGGATTAGGGGTTGGGGATAGGGTTAGCATTTAGGGTTAGGTATGGGGATAGGGTTAGCCGTTAGGGGGTTGGGTTAGTGGTTAGGGTTAGGTTTAGGGGCTAGGGTTAGAGTTAGCGGTTAGGATTAGGGGTTGGGGATAGGGTTAGCGGTTAGGGTTAGGGGGATAGGGGGCAGGGTTTTAGGGGTTAGGGTTCAGATTAGGGTTAGGGTTAGCAGTTAGGTGTAGGGTGTTAAGGTTAGGTTTAGGGTTAGGGTTTTAGTTAGATTTTGGGGTTAGGGGATTAGGGGTTATGGTTTGGGGGGTTAGGAGGGTTAGGCGTTAGGGTTTCAGGTTAAGGGTTAGGGTTAGGTTTAGGGGTTAGTTGTTAGGGCTAGGGGTTGGGGATAGGGTTAGCAGTTAGGTTTAGAGGTTAGTGTTTAGTGTTAAGGTTAGGGGTTAGGGTTAGGATTAGGGTTAGCGGTTAAATTTAGGGTTAGGGCATAGGGTTTAGTGTTAGGGGTTAGGGTTACGATTAGGGTTTGGGTTCTCGGTTAAGGTTAGGGGTTAGGAGTTAGAGTTAGCAGTTATGGTTAGGGGTTAGGGGGTTAGGGTTA
>NW_027317077.1:5495-9603 GCF_032062135.1 Pyxicephalus adspersus
GTTAGTGTTTAGTGTTAAGGTTAGGGGTTAGGGTTAGGATTAGGGTTAGCGGTTAAATTTAGGGTTAGGGGTTAGGGTTTAGTGTTAGGGGTTAGGGTTACGATTAGGGTTTGGGTTCTTGGTTAAGGTTAGGGGTTAGGGTTAGGAGTTAGCAGTTATGGTTAGGGGTTAGGGTTAAGGTTAGAGGTTAGGGATAGAGGGTTAGGGGTTAGGTGCTAGGGTTAGGGGGATGGGGTTAGGTTTAGGGGGTAAGGGATTAGGGTTAGGGGTTAGGGTTTGCGCTTAGGGGGTTGGGGTTAGGGTTAGCGGTAGGGGTTAGAGGTTGTGGATAGGGTTAGCTGTTAGGTTTAGGGTTTGGGGTTTAGGGGTTAGGAGTTAGGTTTAGGGGGATAGGGTTAGCGGGTTAGGGGTTAGTGTTAGGATTGGCGGTTAGGGTTAGGGGATAGGGTTAGCAGTTATGGTTAGGGTTAGGATTAGGGGTTTGTGTTAGGGTTAAGGTTAGAGGTATGGGTTAGGGGTTGGGGTTAGGATTAGGGTTAGTGGTTAGAGGTTAGGGTTATGTGGTTGGGGTTAGGGTTAGCAGTAAGGGTTAGAGGTTGGGGATAGGATTAGGGTTAGTGGTTAGGTTTAGGGTTCAGGTGTCAGTGTTAGGGTTCAGGTTAGGGGTTAGTGTTGCCATTACGGTTAGGGTTAGCAGTTAGGGTTAGGTTTAGGGGGTTAGGGTTAAGGGTTAGGATTAGAGTTAGAGTTAGCAGGTTAGGGTTAGCGGTTAGGGTTAGGGGATAGGGTTAGCAGTTATGGTTAGGGGGTTAGGATTAGGGGTTAGTGTTAGGGTTGGGGGTTAGGGTTAGCGCTTAGGGTTAGGGGGTTAGGGTCTTAGGGGTTAGGCTTAGGGGGGTTAGAGGGTTGGGGTTACATTTAAGGGTTAGGGTTAGCATTTAGGGTTAGGGGTTGGGGATAGGGTTAGTGGTTAGGTTTAGGAGATGGGTTAGGGTTAAGGGTTAGGGGGTAAGGGGTTGGGGTTAGAGGCTTAGGGTTAGGTTTAGGGGTAGCATTTAGGGTTAGGTGTGGGGATAGGGTTAGGGTTAGCGGTTGGGTTTAGAAGGTTAGTGGTTAGGGTTAAGGGATAGGGTTTAGGGTTAGCGTTAGGATTAGGGTTAAGGTTAGCGGTAAGGGTTAGGGGTTGGGGATAGGGTTAGGGTAAGCGGTTAGGTTTAGGGTTCGGGGGTATGGGTTAGGATTAGGGTTCGGGTTAAGGTTGGCATTACGGTTAGGGTTAGCAGTTAGGATTAGGGGCTAGGTTTAGGGGGTTAAGGTTAGTGGTTAGGTTGGGGGTTGGGGGTTAGGGTTAGAGGTTAGGATTACCGGTTAGGGTTTGCGGTTAGGGGTTAGAGGTTAGGGGGTTGGGGTTAATGTTAGGGGTTAGGGTTAAGATTAGGGTTAGGGCTAGCGGTTAGGGTTTGGGGGTTAGGGTTTGGGGTTAGCAGTTAAGGGTTGGGGATAGGGTTAGCAGTTAGGTTTAGGGTTAGGGGTTAGGGATAGGGGTTAGGTTTAGGGTTAAGGTTTGCGATTAGGGTTCGGGTTAAGGGTTAGGGTTTGCGATTATGGTTAGGGGATGGGGTTAGCGGTTGGGGTTAGATGTTAGGATTAGCGGTTAGAGGTAGAGGTTAGGATTAGGGTTAGCGGTTAGGGTTATGTGGTTGGGGTTAGGGTTAGCAGTAAGGGTTAGAGGTTGGGGATAGGGTTAGTGGTTAGGTTTAGGGTTCAGGTGTTAGAGTTAGGGTTTAGGGTTGCCATTATGGTTAGGGTTAGTAGTTAGGGTTAGGTTTAGGGGGTTAGGGTTAAGGGTTAGGATTAGAGTTAGAGTTAGCAGGTTAGGGTTAGTGGTTAGGGGATAGGGTTAGCAGTTAGGGTTAGGGGGTTAGGATTAGGGGTTAGTGTTAGGGTTGGGGGTTAGGGTTAGCTGTTAGGGGGTTAGGGGATAGGGTTAGGGTCTTAGGGGTTAGGGTTAGGGGGGTTAAGGGTTGGGGGTTGGGGGTTACGTTTAGGAGTTAGGGTTAGCATTTAGGGTTAGGGGTTGGGGATAGGGTTAGTGGTTACGTTTAGGAGATTAAGGGTTAGGGGTTAGGGTTAAGGGGGTTGGGGTTAGAGGCTTAGGGTTAGGTTTAGGGTTAGCATTTAGGGTTAGGTGTGGGGATAGGGTTAGCGGTTGGGTTTAGAGGGTTAGTGGTTAGGGTTAAGGGATAGGGTTTAGGGTTAGCGTTAGGGTTAGGATTAGGGTCATGGGTTAAGGTAAGCGATAAGGGTTAGGGGTTGGGGATAGGGTTAGGGTTAGCGGTTAGGTTTAGGGTTCGGGGGTTAGGATTAGGGTTCGGGTTAGGCTTGGCATTACGGTTAGGGTTAGCAGTTAGGATTACGGGTTAGGTTTAGGGGGTTAAGGTTAGCGGTTAGGTTTGGGGTTAGGGTTAGGATTGGGGTTAAGGTTTGTGATTAGATTTCAGGTTAAGGGTTAGGGTTTGCGGTTATGGTTAGGGGATAGGGTTAGCAGTTAGGGTTAGGGGGGTTAGGGTTAGAGGTTAGGGTTACCGGTTAGGGTTTGTGGTTAGGAAGTTAGGGGTTAGGGTTAAGGTTAGGGGTTAGAGGTTAGGGGGTTGGGGTTAATGTTAGGGGTTAGGGTTAAGGGTTAGGATTAGCGGTTAGGGTTTGGGGGTTTGGGTTAGGGATTAGGGTTAGCAGTTAAGGGTTGGGGATAGGGTTAGCGGTTAGGTTTAGGGTTAGGGAAAGGGGTTAGGTTTAGGGTTAAGGTTTGCGATTAGGGTTTGGGTTACGGGTTAGGGTTTGCTGTTATGGTTAGGGGATGGGGTTAGCGGTTGGGGTTAGGGTTGGGGGGGTGGGGTTAGATTTTAGGGTTAGCGGTTAGGGTTAGGTGTTACGGGTTAGGGCTAAGGGTTAGGGTTTAGTATTAAGGGTTTAGCATTTAGGGTTAGTGTTAAGGGTTTAGCATTTAGGGTTAGGTGTGGGAATAGGGTTAGGGTTAGCGGTTGGGTTTAGAGGGTTAGTGGTTAGGGTTAAGGGATAGGGTTAGGGTTTAGGGTTATGGGTTAAGGTTAGCAGTAAGGGTTAGGGGCTGGGGATAGGGTTAGGGTTAGCAGTTAGGTTTAGGGTTCGGGGGTTAGGGGTTTGGATTAGGGTTCAGGTTAAGGTAGGCATTACAGTTAGGGTTAGCAGTTAGGATTAGGGGTTAGGTTTAGGGGGTTAGGGTTAGTGGTTAGGTTTGGGGTTGGGGGTTAGGGTTTGTGATTAGGTTTGAGGTTAAGGGTTAGGGTTTGCGGTTATGGTTAGGGGATAGGGTTAGCGGTTAGGGTTTGGGGGGTTAGGGTTAGAGGTTAGGGTTACCGGTTAGGGTTTGCGGTTAGGGGGTTAGAGTTAAGATTAGAGGTTAGGGGTAATGTTAGGGTTAGGGGTTAGGGTTAAGGTTAGGGGGTTAGGGTTATGGGTTAATGTTACAGGGTTAGGGTTAAGGGTTAGGGTTAAGGGTTAGCAGTTAGGGTTAGGGGTTAGCGGTTAGGGTATAGGGTTAGGGATTAGGGTTAGCAGTTAAGGGTTGGGAATAGGGTTAGCAGTTAGGTTTAGGGTTAGGGAAAGAGGTTAGGTTTAGGGTTAAGGGGTTAGGGTTAAGGTTTACGATTAGGGTTCGGGTTACGGTTTGCTGTTATGGTTAGGGGATGGGGTTAGCGGTTGGGGTTAGGGTTGGGGGGGTGGGGTTAGATTTTAGGGTTAGCGGTTGAGGTTAGCGGTTAGGGTTAGGTGTTACGGGTTAGGGTTTAGTATTAAGGGTTTAGCATTTAGGGTTAGTGTTAAGGGTTTAGCATTTAAGGTTAGGTGTGGGAATAGGGTTAGGGTTAGCGGTTGGGTTTAGAGGGTTAGTGGTTAGGGTTAAGGGATAGGGTTTAGGGTTAGCGTTAGGGTTAGGATTAGGGTTATGGGTTAAGGTTAGCGGTAAGGGTTAGGGGTTGGGGATAGGGTTAGGGTTAGCAGTTAGGTTTAGGGTTCGGGGGTTAGGGGTTTGGATTAGGGTTCAGGTTAAGGTAGGCATTACGGTTAGGGT
>NW_027317077.1:11425-12604 GCF_032062135.1 Pyxicephalus adspersus
GGTTAGGGTTGGCATTACGGTTAGGGTTAGCAGTTAGGGTTAGGTTTAGGGGGGTAGGGTTAAGGTTAGTGGTTAGGTTTAGGGGTTAGGGTTAAGGTTAGGGGTTAGGGGTTGAGGATAGGGTTAGCGGTTAGGTTTAAGGTTAGGGTTGGCATTTAGGGTTAGGTGTGAGGATAGGATTAGGGTTAGGGGTTAGGTTTAGGGGGTTAGGGGCTACGGTTAAAATTGGCGGTTAGGGTTAGGGGTTGGGGTTAGGGTTAGTGGTTAGGGGGATAGGGGTCAGGGTTAACGGTTAGGGTTCGGATTAGGGTTAGTGTTAGCGGTTAAGGTAAGGGGTTAGGGTTAGCAGTTAGGGTTATGGGTTAAGGTTAGGGGTTATGGGTTAGGTTTAGCATTAGGGGTTGGGGTTAGGGATAGGGGGTTAGGGTTGGGTGCTAGGGTTTGGGGGTTAAGGTTAGGTTTAGAGTTAGGGGATTAGGGTTTAGGGGTTAGGGGGATAGGGTTAGGGGCTAGCTGTTAGGGTTAGGGGTTAGCGTTAGTGGTTAGGGTTAGGGGTTGGGGATTTCGGTTAGGGGGAAGTGTTTGGGGATAGGGTTAGGGTTAGATGTTAGGTTTAGGGGGTTAGGGGTCAGGGTTAGGGGGTTAGGGTTAGGTGTTGGGTATAGGGTTAGGGTTAGCGGTTAGGTTTAGGGGTTAGGGTTTAGTGTTAAAGTTAGGGGTTGGGGTTAGGATTAGGGTTAGCGGTTAGGTTTAGGGTTTAGTGTTAGGATTAGGGTTAGTGTCAGCGGTTAGGGGTTAGGGTTAGCAGTTAGGGTTATGGTTAGGGGTTAGGTTTATCATTAGGGGTTAGGGTTAAAGTTAGGGGTTACAGTTAGGGATAAGAGGTTAGGGTTAGGTGCTAGGGTTAGGGGGTAAGGGTTAGGTTTAGAGGATTAGGGTTTAGGGTTAGGGGTAAGGGGGATAGGGTTAGGGGGTAAAGGTTAGGTTTAGGGGATTAGGAGTTAGGGTTTAGGGTTAGGGGGTTAGAGGTTAGGGGGTTAGGGTTAGGGCTAGGGGGTTGGGGATAGGGTTAGGTTTAGAGGTTAGGTTTAGGGGGTTAGGGGTCAGAGTTAGGGGGTTAAGGTTAGGTTTAGGGGTTGGGGATAGGGTTAGAGGTTAGGTTTGGGGGGTTAGGGTTAG
>NW_027317077.1:13745-31739 GCF_032062135.1 Pyxicephalus adspersus
TAGGGGATAGGTTAGAGGTTAGGTTTAGGGGGTTAGCGGTCAGGGTTGGGGGGTTAGGGTTAGGTTTAGGGGTTGGGGATAGGGTTAGGGTTAGAGTTTAGGTTTAGGGGGTTAGGGTTAGTGGTTAGTGTTAAGGTTAGAGGTTAGGCGTAGGTTTAGGGTTAGCGAATAGGCTTAGGGGTTAGGAGTAGGGGTTACGGTTAGGGGTTAGGTGTTAGGTTTGGGGGCTAGGGGTTAGGGTTAAGGGGTTAGGGTTAGGTGTGGGGATAGGGTTAGGGGTACCGGTTAGGTTTAGGGGGTTAGCGGTTAGTTTTAGGGTTAGGGGGTTAGGGTTTAGGGTTAGGTCTAGGGTTAGAGTTAGCAGGTTAGGGTTCAGGTTAGGGTTAAAGAGTTAGGGTTAGGGGATAGGGTTAGCATTTAGGGTTAGGTATGGGGATAGGGTTAGGGTTAGCCATTAGGTTTAGGGGGTTAGGGTTAGTGGTTAGGGTTAAGGGATAGGGTTAGGGTTTAGGATTAGGGTTAGCGGTTAGGGGTTAGGTTTAGGGGGTTAGGGGCTAGGGTTAGAGTTAGCGGTTAGGATTAGGGGTTAGGGATAGGGTTAGCGGTTAGGGGGATAGGGGGCAGGGTTTAGGGTTCAGATTAGGGTTAGGGTTAGCAGTTAGGTGTAGGGTGTTAAGGTTAGGGGTTAGGTTTAGGGTTTTAGTTAGATTTTGGGGTTAGGGGGTAGGGGATTAGGGGTTATGGTTTGGGGGTTAGGAGGGTTAGGGGGGTTAGGCGTTAGGGTTTCGGGTTAGGGTTAGGTTTAGGGGTTAGTTGTTAGGGCTAGGGGTTGGGGATAGGGTTAGGGTTAGCAGTTAGGTTTAGGGGTTAGTGTTTAGTTTTAAGGTTAGGGGTTAGGGTTAGGATTAGGGTTAAATTTAGGGTTAGGGGTTAGGGTTTAGTGTTAGGGGTTAGGGTTACGATTAGGGTTTGGGTTCTCGGTTAAGGTTAGGAGTTAGAGTTAGCAGTTATGGTTGGGGGGTTAGGGTTAAGGTTAGAGGTTAGGGATAGAGGGTTAGGGTTAGGTGCTAGGGTTAGGGGGATGGGGTTAGGTTTAGGGGGTAAGGGATTAGGGTTTAGGGTTAGGGTTAGCGTTAGGATTAGGGTTATGGGTTAAGGTTAGCGATAAGGGTTAGGGGTTGGGGATAGGGTTAGCGGTTAGGTTTAGGGTTCGGGGGTTAGGGTTTGCGATTAGGGTTCAGGTTAAGGGTTAGGGTTTGCGGTTATAGTTAGGGGATGGTGTTAGCGGTTGGGGTTAGGGTTAGATGTTAGGATTAGCGGTTAGAGGTAGGGGTTAGGGGTTGGGGTTAGGATTAGGGTTAGAGTTATGTGGTTGGGGTTAGCAGTAAGGGTTAGAGGTTGGGGATAGGGTTAGGGTTAGTGGTTAGGTTTAGGGTCCATGTGTTAGAGTTAGGGTTTAGGGTTCGGGTTAGGGGTTAGGGTTGCCATTACGGTTAAGGTTAGTAGTTAGGGTTAGGGGTTAGGTTTAGGGGGTTAGGGTTAAGGGTTAGGATTAGAGTTAGAGTTAACAGGTTAGGGTTAGCGGTTAGGGGATAGGGTTAGCAGTTAGGGTTAGAGGGTTAGGATTAGGGGTTAGTGTTAGGGTTAAGGTTAGGGTTGGGGGTTAGGGTTAGCGGTTAGGGGGTTATGGGGATAGGGTTAGGGTCTTAGGGGTTAGGGGGGTTAAGGGTTGGGGTTAGGGGGTTGGGGTTACATTTAGGGGTTAGGGTTAGCATTTAGGGTTAGGGGTTGGGAATAGGGTTAGTGGTTAGGTTTAGGAGATTAAGGGTTAGGGGTTAGGGTTAAGGGTTAGGGGTTGGGGTTAGAGGCTTAGGGTTAGCATTTAGGGTTAGGTGTGGGGATAGGGTTAGAAGTTGGGTTCAGAGGGTTAGTGGTTAGGGTTAAGGGATAGGGTTAGGGTTAGGGGGTTAGGGTTAGCGTTAGGATTAGGGTTATGGGTTAAGGTTAGCGATAAGGGTTAAGGGTTGGGGATAGGGTTAGCGGTTAGGTTTAGGGTTCGGGGGTTAGGATTAGGGTTCGGGTTAGGCTTGGCATTACGGTTAGGGTTAGCAGTTAGGATTAGGGGTTAGGTTTAGGGGGTTAGGGTTAGTGGTTAGGTTTGGGGTTGGGGGTTAGGGTTTGTGATTAGGTTTCAGGTTAAGGGTTAGGGTTTGCGGTTATGGTTAGGTGATAGGGTTAGCGGTTAGGGTTTTAGGGGTTAGGGTTTGGGGGGTTAGGGTTAGAGGTTAGGGTTACCGGTTAGGGTTTGCGGTTAGGGGTTTAGGGTTAAGATTAGAGGTGAGGGGTAATGTTAAGGGTTAGGGTTAAGGTTAGGGTTAGAGGGTTAGGGTTAGAGGGTTAGGGTTAAGGGTTAGCGGTTAGGGTTAGCTGTTAGGGGTTAGCGTTAGGGGGTTAGGGTTAGGGGTTGGGGATAGAGGTTAGGGGATTAGGGGTTGGGATAGGGTTAGGGTTAGAGGTTAGGTATAGGGGGTTAGGGTTAGTGGTTAGTGTTAAGGTTAAGAGTTAGGGTTAGCAAATATGCTTAGGGGTTAGGAGTAGGAGTTAAGGTTAGGGGGTTAGGGTTAAGTTTAGGGTTAGGACATATTTCTGTAAGTTACAGGTCTACAATTTAAAAAAAAATTTCATGAAAAACATTGGATCACTTTTGGTACAGAAATCTAGACCTCAGTGTAACGCTCAGGTGGTTAATATTAATAATAATAATAATAATAATAGGTCGCGTGCTGGCCGGGCCCTGCCTAGGAGATATTCTCATTTATTCACATCCCTCGTGACGAGCAAGTTTTATTCTCATGGGACCCAAAACTAAAGTGTCCCAGAAAGGGGGACAAGTAAAAATGGCGGTTGCTGGAAGGATTTCCTCCCATTTTTCTTCCCCCGGACAGCACACCAACGACCAGGCCGCAAACTCGCATCCTCAAATAACGGACGTGGCTGAGCCGCGAGTTCCAGAAGACCACGCCGCAAAGTAGGTGCCTCGATTTTGAACATGCCCCATGGTGGCAGGTCCTGATCGTTAGGAAACCGGGCAGCAAGTTGGACCTTCTCCTCTCCCAGCATGACAGGTAAAGTGCATCGTACCTAAGCCATCAGCACTGAAGTTATTGTTTTCCCCTACTGCAAGCCCCTATGCACCATGTATATCAGAGGACATTCCACAGGGGAAGATGTATAGAATTGGAAGGCCCATCTTAGGGCCTTGCTTACTAGACAGGACTAAGTATCGGCGACTGGAGGCTAGTTGCAAGATGGAGTTCCGGGCCATGCAGCGATCATTACAACAAGTTACTGATTCCACTATTGCTCTGCAACAGAAATGATCCAAGGGGAGAGGGGATTCTTACCCATCATGATACATAGATAAATGTTCTTTTCTTATTACATGATGAGGCAGAGAATCGCAACCGCAGGTATAACATATCATCCGGGGTCTCCCTAAAACGGTCCCCATCGCGGAACTTGCCCCCCGCTGCTCATACCATGTTTGCCAAATTGTTGGGCATACCATCTGATGCTGATATATAAATTGATCGAGTACACGGAACCCCGGGCCCACACAGCAGAGATCCTCAGCAGCCTAAGGAGATGTTATTTGCCGTATAATTTTTTTCCGTACGAAAGATGATATTATGCGCAAGGCTCGTATGGTGAATACCATTGAGTATGCTGAAGTACAGCTTCTACCTGATCAGTCTAAACATACATTGGATCTGTGTTGGTCCCTTAAACCATTGTTCTCTGTACTACAACCTGCTAACTCTAACTCTAATCCTAACCCTTAACCCTAACCCCCTAAACCTAACCCCTAACCCTAACTACTAACCCTAACCGTAATGGCAACCCGAACCCTAAACCCTAACTCTAACACCTGAACCCTAAACCTAACCCCTAACCCTATCCCCAACCTCTAACCCTTACTGCTAACCCTAACCCCAACCACATAACCCTAACCCGCTAACCCTAATCCTAACCCCAACCCCTAACCCCTACCTCTAACCGCTAATCCTAACATCTAACCCCATCCCCTAACCATAACCGCAAACCCTAACCCCTAACCCGAACCCTAATCGCAAACCTTAACCCTAACCCCTTAACCCTAAACCTAACCCCTACCCCTAACCCTAAACCTAACTGCTAACCCTATCCCCAACCGTTAACTGCTAACCCTAACCCCCAAACCCTAACCGCTAACCCTAGCCCTAATCCTAACCCTTAACCCTAACCCTAACATTAACCCCTAACCCCAACCCCCTAACCTCTAACCCCTAACCCCCCTAACCCTAAACCCTAACCCTATCCCTTAACCCTAACCACTAACCCTAACCCCCTAAACCTAACGGCTAACCCTAACCCTATCCCCATACCTAACCCTAAATGCTAACCCTATCCCCTAACCCTAACTCCTTAACCATAACCCGAACCCTAACCTGCTAACTCTAACCCTAGACCCAACCCTAACCCTAAACCCTGACCCCCTAAAACTAACCGCTAACCCCCTAAACCTAACCGGTAACCCTAACCCTATCCTCACACCTAACCCTAAATGCTAACCCTAACCCCTTAACCCTAGCACCCTAACCCCAAACCTAACACCTAACCCCTAACCTTAACCCCTAACCCCTAAGCCTATTCGCTAACCCTAAACCTAACCCCTAACCCTAACCTTAACACTAACCCCCTAAACCTAAACTCTAACCCTATCCCCAACCCTTAAGCCTAACCCTAACCCCCCAACCCTGACCACTAACCCCCTAAACCTAACCTCTAACCCTAACCCTATCCCCAACCCCCTAACCCTAACCCCTATCCCCAACCCCTAACCCTCTAACCGCTAACACTCACCCTAACAGCGAACCCTAACCTCTAAACCCATCCCCCTAACCCCCTAATCCCTAACCCTAATCCCCTAACCCTAAACCTAACACTAACCCCATAACCCTAGCACCTATCCCTAACCTCTAACGCTAAACCTAACCCATAACCCCTAACCCATAACCCTAACTGCTAACCCTAATCCCTTACCTTAACCGCTAACACTAACCCTAATCCGAACTCTAACCCTGACCCCTGACCCCTATCCTCCTAACCCTAACTGCTAACCCTAACCCTATCCCCAACCCCTAACCCTAACGGCTAACATTAACCGTAGCCCCTAACCCCCTAAACCTAACCCCTAACCCTAACCGCTAACCCTAATCCTAACCCTAAACCCTATCCCTTACCCCTAACCACTAACCCTAACCCCTAAACCTAAACGCTAACCCTAACCCCATACCTACACCTAACCCTAAATGCTAACCCCTAATCCTAACCTCCTTAACCCCAACCCTAAACTTAACCCTAACACTAACCCCTAACCATAGCTGCTAACCCTATCCCCTAACCGCTAACCTAACCCCTAACCCGAAGCCTAACCTGCTAACTCTAACCCTAGACCTAACACTAACCCTAACCCCATAACCCTAAACCAAACCGCTAACCCTATCCCCAACCCCTAACCCCCCTAACCCATTAGAGTGTCAGCTCCTCTGTACAGAGACTGATGGGACTGGCTCAGTGTTCTCTGTACAGCACTGCGGTATATGTCAACTTAAGTTTGTGATGATCTGAAAGTATTGAAGATGAGTTGGAAGCAGAATATACCCTTGTTTGGGGTATCAAGGTAGGATTCTGCTCTCCCCATGAATGGATAGTTGAAAAATTCAGATACCATAAATTACTATTCTGCAGACTGGTACAAAATTTGCTGTTTCTGATTTTCAATGTGTATTGGTTTCTACTATTTATGGACATACAAGAACGAAAAACATGATTGTAAAGATCAGGGAAGGCCCTCATCCTCTCCGATGTCCCGATCTCTCTCTCCCACCAGTCATAGTTTGGGATGATTTAGGAAGGTTCCAGTCTTCAGCCGTGTTCTGGTCTTTTTCATTTCCTCCACCACACACATTGACAGGCCAGACCGCTGTGGTAGTAATTTGTTTTAAATCACTGTCCAGCCGACCGTTCATGGGAATTTTTCATTGGTAAAGCCACTTCCTTTGTCAGCCTTTGCAGTGCTGTGTCCACCATTGGGGAGAAATTCCACAACTCTCTTTATATCATTATGTGATGAAAATTTCTTTTGTTTTCAGGTCAGGATTTTGGCGTTTGGTTAACTCAAAGTAACGTGCAATATAAACATTACATTCTGATTCTGAAGCCTTTCTTCTGTGCTTGCCTCACTTTACAAATCATGTCTATCCATCTCAGTCTCTCTGAAAGAGGTCGGACCAGCAAACCTCAGAATACCATAAGCAATAGCCTGATCAGTGAAGGTTTTACCTTCATGGGATTCAGCCTCTTTATCACAGCTGGCCTCTTCGTAAACACTCTTGCAGACCAATTTGGTCGGCATGGCTTTGGCCCCACAGGCCCAGCACTCCACTGGAACGAATTGTCTCCGATAATCTGCTCGGGTTAGATATACTTCTCTGACTCTAGATGAGAAAGAAATCTGTTCCCAGCTCATCACCACCCTATTTAAGACCTATCGATCAAATACTTTGGCACTAGGGGTGTGCTGACAGGAGGACCTCCCCAACTCATCTCTGACCCAGACAATTTTGTCTGTAGCAGATGTCACGTCCTACTGGACATTACTTCCTGTCTCAGTAGAAGTAACGTCTCCACCTACTAAATGATTTAGGAACTTTTGACATTTTTCCCACCTCTTGTACAATTAACCTGAAGTTTGTAATAGACGCCATCATCATATATCCTACATCTCCCTAACTACTCACATTGCGGGATGATTCGGGAAGGTCCTGATTCTCTTGTGTCCTGATCTTCTACATCTTCCTGAGCACATACATTGCGGGATGATTCGGGAAGGTCCCCATCCTCTCATGTTCTGATCTTCTACATCTTCTCCAGCACATACTTGTGGGATGATTCAGGATGGTTCTCATCCTCTCGTGTCCTGATCTTCTACGTCTTCTCCAGCACATACATTGTGGGGTGATTCGGGAAGGTCCCGATCCTCTTGTGTCCTGATCTTCTACATCTTCCCCAGCACATACATGGTGGGAGGATTCAGGAAGGTCCTCATCCTCTCGTGTCCTGATCTTCTACATCTTCTCCAGCACATACATTGTGGGATGATTCAGGAAGGTCCCCATCCTCTTGTGTCCTGGTCCTCTACATCTTCCCAGCACATACATTGTAGGATGATTCAGGAAGGTCCCCATCCTCTCTTGTCCTGGTCCTCTACATCTTCCCAGCACTCACATTGCAAGATAATTTGGGAAGGTCCTCATCCTCTCTTGTACCCTCTCCTACTACATGTTGGCCTTGACATATTTGTCCCACTTTGTATTAAATAATGTGCAGTGGTGCTTTATAGTTTTACCCTTTTTTTATGGAAAAAATATAATAAACAGAGGAGTCTGGATTGTGTTTCCATTAAGTTCACTCATTTACTATACAAGTCCTGGCATTGATCAATTTGTGCTATGTCACCAACATGACATGGGTTCCTTATGATCACTTTAAAAGCACTGTGCAAAATTATGAAGAAAGAATTCTACCTACGTAAACCGTTTTTCTCTAAAAGCATGCTCTCCGATGTGACTTCTTTGATGTACAAGAAGAGTTTCCTTCCGAGTAAAACTTTTACTGCACTCTGAACAAGAAAAAGGGCGCTCATCCCTGTGACTTCTCTGATGTGTAAGAAGGTTTTCTTTCTGAGTGAATGTTTTCCCACACTCAGAGCATGAAAATGGACGCTCCCCCGTGTGACTTCTCTGGTGTACAAGAAGCCTTTCTTTACGAGTAAAACATTTTCCACATTCAGAACATGAAAATGGACGCTCCCCCGTGTGTTTTCTATGATGTGTAAGAAGGTTTTCTTTCTGTGTAAAACTTTTACCACACTCAGAACATAAATATGGCCGCTCACCTGTGTGGCTTCTCTGGTGTGTTAGAAGCCTTTCTTTCCGAGTGAAACATTTCCCGCACTCTACACATGAAAAAGGGCGCTCACCTGTGTGACTTCGCTGGTGTGTAAGCAGGTCTCCTCTCTGAGTGAAACTTTTTCCACACTCTGGGCAAACAAAAGGGCGTTCACCCATGTGAATTCTCTTGTGTTCAGTAAGTACACTTTTCCGGGCAAAACTTTTTCCACATTCGGAACATGAAAATGGACGCTCACCGGTGTGAATTCTCTGATGCACCATAAGGTTTCCCTTGACTCTGAAACATTTTCGACACTCTGGGCACTGAAATGGACGATCGCTTGTTGGTGTCTGTTCTTCTACAGCAAGAGATGATCCTGATAAAACACCCTGAATAACATTTGAACACATAGAAGGTCTATCATAAGATCCATCCGCGGGATCCAGATAGACTTTGTTGGGAGCAGTATGTGAGGCTTCAGGATTGGTGGAGGCCAATGATCTTACCCCACAGTACGGTCTGTGATGTGTATGTGGAGGAATGGGGATTGCTCCTGGAGAATTCTGCGTCATACCACTGTCTACTGTGTTAGAATCCAAAGACGGGATAACATTTCCCTCCGGGGTATTCCAGACATAGCATCCATCTATGGAAAAAAAACTATTTTATTATACCATCACATCATTCCTTCCTGTTCTACAGTCATATGTTGGTCACTAATCAACAGATTTATAAAAATCTATTTCAGCAATTTCAAAAAGAAACCAAACTGGCTACAACACAATCATAAGGAATGAAATAAAGGGACCAACCCCCACCACTCTTGTCCACAATTCACAACCAGCCGGACAACCCAATAGTTGCTGGAGTAAAATAAATACATGACTTCTTTCTGCACATAAACTTACTGAGTTACCTACCTGTCCCAATATCTAGAGAAGTCTCCTCCTTTTTAATGTTTAACCTGCTAACTCTAACCCTGGACTTAACACTAACCCTAAACCCTAACCCCCTAACCTTAAACCTAACCGCTAACCCTATCCTCAACCCCTAACCCCCCTAACCCCTAACCTTAACCCTAACCCCTAAACCTAACCACTAACCTTAACCCTACCCCCCTAAACCTAACCCCTAACCCTAACTCCTAATCCTAACCGTAATGCCAACCCGAACCCTAAGCCTAAGCCCTAACCCCTGAACCCTAAACCTAACTGGTAACCCTAACCCTATCCCCAACCCCTAACCCTTACTGCTAACCATAACCCCCTAAACCTAACCCCTAACCTTAACCGCTAACCCTAACGCTAACCCCAAATCCTAACCCTATCCCTTAACACTAACCACTAACCCTAACCCCCTAAACCTAACCGCTAAACCTCCCCACACCTAACTCTAAATGCTAACCCTAACCCCTAAAACTAACCCTAACCCCAACCCCTAAACCTAACCCCTAACCTTAACCCCTGCTCCTAACCCCTAACCCCTAAGCCTATTCGCTAACCCTAAACCTAACCCCTAACCTTAACACTAACCACTAACCTTAACCCCTAACCCCCCAAACCTAACTTCTAACCCTATCCCCAACCCCTAAACCTAACCCTAACCCCCTAAACCTAACCTCTAACCCTAACCCTATCTCCAACCCCTAACCCCAACCCCTAACCCCCTTACCGCTAACGCTAACCCCTAACCCTATCAGCTAACCCTAACCCTATCCCCCTAATCCCCTAAACCTAACCCTTACCCCCTAACCCTAGCACCTAACCCTAATCCCTTATCCCTAACTCCTAACCTTAACCCTTACCCCCTAACCCCTAATGATAAACCTAACCCCTAACCATAACCCCTAACTATAACCCTAAGCCCTAACCCTAACTGCTACACACTGACTGAATACATTGTCTCTATGTGTTTATCAGATGATGGGGGATCTATCCTCCGTACTGCTCTCTCCTTTACAATAAAGTCTCTTCTTACCCGGTGATGTGAGGGTCTGGTCGTCCTCCATCATGACGCTCAATGATCAGTGACCTTGTTAGTGAATTCTAACCATTTTAGGAAACATGTCTTCCTCAATACTATATAGCAGAATTATAGAAGGAAATAGCAATGTTTAAATATGTGGGTACATCTCAAAAGACATCACAGTGACTATGGAGGACTATAATGGACATGACGGAAAAATTGGTTATAAATATAGAATATTATGTTTTTTACCTCCTCCATTTCCTGCAATGTCTCCTCTCTGCTTCCTTTCAGCTCACCTCTTACCCAGAACTTCCTGTCTTGGTCATTACATCACTTCCTCTTTTTACCTTCCCCTCAGTAGCATTACCCCCTGCTGGGGAATATCAGAACTTCAGCCTCATACATAAAGGTATACTTGTATAGAAAGTTGTCTTCACTTAGGATTGTCATTACTTTTCAGCACAATGTACAGCCTATTTTGTTGTCTTTTTTTCAACTTTTTTTATTCTATAGACCACCAATTTTATAATAGCTATAAAATTGTGTAACTGTGGGGGGACAAAAGTGCTTTGATGACAGGTGAGCTTTCTTTTGTTAGACGTCTTTTATACGATTTGAGTCGTCAAAGCCAAGCCGAACATAAAACATTTTCTTCTTTAAAAAATTCCACACTTGAAACATGAACCATGGTTCCAAAATAAACGTTGTTCACACCTAAAACAAGAAAAGGACGCTCTTCCCCATGAACACTCCAATGTGCAAAAAAGTCTATGTGAGTAAAATAAATAATTAAAGGGCGCTCACTTGTGTGACATCTTTTGATGCCTTTGAGAAGCTGATTTTCTTTTAAAACTTTTCCTACAATCTGAACATAAAAAGCAGCACACATTTGTTTAAGTCATTTGATGTATATGAACACCTGATTTTCGAATAAAACATTTCCCACACTCTGAACATAAATGAGGAAGCTAACCCCTAGCCCGAACCCCCCTAACCCCTCTATCCCCCTAACTCAAAACCCTAAGCCCTAACCCCAACCCATAACCCGAACCCCCCTAACCCCCTAACCCCTCTATCCCCCTAACTCAAAACCCTAACCCCTAACCTTAAACCCTAACCTTACCTCTAACTCCTTCACCCCAACCCCTAACCCCCAACCCCCTAACCGTAACCCCCTAACCCTTACCCCTAACCTTAACCCCCTAACCCCTTACTCTAACCCCCTAACCCCTAACCCTGAACCCTAACCCCTAACACAAACCACTAACCCTAACCCCTAACTGTAAACCCTAAACCCTAACCTTAACCCTAACCACCTAACCCATAACCGCTAACCCTAAGCCCTAACCCTAACCCCTAAACCTAACCCCTAACCTCTAACCCCAAACCCTAACACCTAACCCCCTAATCCCCTAACCCCTAACCTCTGAACATAAATGAGGAAGCTAACCCTAACCCTTAACCCTAACAATAACCCCTAATCCCCTAACCCTAACCCCCTAACCTTAACCCCTAACATTAACCCCTAATCCCCTAACCGCTAACCTTAACCCTAACCCTTAACACTAACCCCCTAACCGCAAAGCCCTAACCCCCTAACCCGTAACACCTAACCCTAACCGCTAACCATACCATCTAACCCTAAACCCCCCAACCCTAACCCCCCTAACCCTAACCGCTAACCCCATCCCCTAACCATAACCGCAAACCCTAACCCTTAACCCGAACCCTAATCGCAAACCTTAACCCTAACCCCTTAACCCTAAACCTAAAACCTATCCCTAACCACTAACCCTAAACCTAACCCTATCCCCAACCCTTAACTGCTAACCCTAACTCCTAACCCTAACCCCCAAACCCTAACCGCTAACCCTAACCCTTAGCCCGATCCCTCTAACCCTAACCCTCTAACCCTAACATTAACCCATAACCCCAACCCCCTAACCTTAACCCCTAACCCTAACATTACCCCTAACCTCTAATCTTAACCCTAACCCCCTAACTGCAAACCCTAACCTGTAACCCTAACCTCTAACCCTAACCCCCCTAACCCTAACCGCTAACCCTATCCCCTAACCATAACCGCAAACCCTAACCCTTAACCTGAAACCTAATCACAAACCCTAACCCCCAACCCCAAACCTAAC
This sequence comes from Pyxicephalus adspersus, assembly GCF_032062135.1. Lineage (NCBI taxonomy): Eukaryota > Metazoa > Chordata > Amphibia > Anura > Pyxicephalidae > Pyxicephalus > Pyxicephalus adspersus. The sequence goes on from NW_027317077.1 coordinate 25,856, forward strand.
CACTAACCCTAACCCCCTAAACCTAACCCCTAATCCTAACTGCTCACCCTAACCGTAATGCCTACCTTAACCTGAACCCTAATCCAAACCCCTAACCCCCGAACCCTAAACCTAACCGCTAACCCTATCCCCAACCCCTAACCCTTACCGCTAACCTTAACCCATAACCCTAATCCTAACCCTAACGATAACCCTAAACCCTAACCCTATCCCTTAACCCTAACCACTAACCCTAACCCTCTAAACCCAACCGCTAACCCTAACCCTATCCCCACACCTAACCCTAAATGCTAAACCCTTAACCCCTAAAATCTAACCCCAACCCCCCCAACCCTAACCCCCTAACCCCAACCGCTAACCCCATCCCCTAACCATAACAGCAAACCCTAACCCGTAACCCAAACCCTAATCGCAAACCTTTACCCTAACCCCTTAACCCTAAACCTAACCCCTTTCCCTAACCCCTAAACCTAACCGCTAACCCTATCCCCAACCCTTAACTGCTAACCCTAATCCCTAACCCAAACCCCCAAACCCTAACCGATAACCCTAACCCTTAACCCTAACCCCTAACATTAACCCCTAACCTCTAACCCCTAACCCTAACCCCCTAACCACAAACCCTAACCGGTAACCCTAACCTCTAACCCTAACCCCCCTAACCCCAACTGCTAACCCTATCCCCTAACCATAACCGCAAACCCTAACCCTTAACCTGAAACCTAATCACAAACCTTAACCCCAATCCTAACCCTAACCCCCAACCCCAAACCTAACCGCTAACCTTAACCCCCTAAACCTAACCCCTAATCCTAACTGCTAACCCTAACCATAATGCCAAACCTAACCCGAACCCTAAACCTAACCCCTAACCCTATCCCCAACCCCTAACCCTTATCGTTAACCTTAACCCATAACCCTAATCCTAACGTTAACCCTAAACCCTAACCCTATCCCTTAACCCTAACCACTAACCCTCCAAACCCAACCGCTAACCCTATCCCCACACCTAACCCTAAATGCTAACCCTAACCCCTAAACCTAACCCTAAGCCTCTAACCCCAACCCCTTACCCCCTAACCCTTAACCCTAACCCCTAACCCTTAATCTCCTAAACCTAACCACTAACCCTATCCCTAACCCCTAACCCTAAATGCTAACCCAAACCCCTAAACGTAACCCCAACCCCCTAACCCCAACCCTTAACCCCCCTAACCCTAACCCCTAAGACCCTAACCCTATCCCCTAACCCTAACCGCTAACCCTAACCCCCAACCCTAACCTTAACCCTAACACTAACCCCTAATCCTAACCCTAACTGCTAACCCTATCCCCTAACCCTAACCACTAACCCTAACCTGCTAACTCTAACTCTAATCCTAACTCTAACACCTGAACCCTAAACCTAACCACTAACCCTAACCCTATCCCCAACCTCTAACCCTTACTGCTAACCCCAACCACATAACCCTAACCGCTAACCATAATCCTAACCCCAACCCCTAACCCCGACCTCTAAACCTAACACCTAACCCCTAACCTTAACCCCTACTCCTAACCCCTAAGCCTATTCGCTAACCCTAAACCTAACCCCTAACCTCTAACCTTAACACTAATCACTAACCCTAACCCCCTAAACCTAAACTCTAACCCCAACCCTATCCCCAACCCCTAAACCTAACCCTAGCCCCCCAACCCTGACCGCTTACCCCCTAAATCTAACCCTATCCCCAAACCCCTAACCCCCTAACCCCTATCCCCTAACCCCCTAACCGCTAACACTCACCCTAACAGCGAACCCTAACCCGTAAACCCATCCCCCTAACCCCCTAATCCCCTAACCCTAAACCTAACCCTAACCCCATAACCCTAGCACCTAACCCTAACCCCCTATCCCTAACCCTATCCCCTAACGCTAAACCTAACCCATAACCCTAACTGCTAACCCTAATCCCTTACCTTATCCGCTAACACTAACCCTAATCTGAACCCTAACCCTGACCCCTGACCCCTCTAACCCTAAACCTAACCCCTAACCTCTAACCTTAACAATAACCACTAACCCTAACCCCCTAAACCTAAACTCTAACCCTAACCCTATCCCCAACCCCTAAACCTAACCCTAACCCCCTAAACCTAATCTCTAACCCTATCCCCAACCCCTAACCCCCTAACCGCTAACAGTCACCCTAACAGCGAACCCTAACCCCTAAACCCATCCCCCTAACCCCCTAACCCTAAACCTAACCCTAACCCCATAACCCTAGCACCTAACCCTATCCCTAACGCTAAACCTAACCCATAACCCCTAACCTTAACCATAACCCTAACTGCTAACCCTAATCCCTTACCTTAACCGCTAACACTAACCCTAATCTGAACCCTAACCCTAAACCCTGACCCCTATCCCCCTGACCCTAACTGCTAACCCTAACCCTATCCCCAACCCCTAACCCTAACGGCTAACATTAACCGTAGCCCCTAACCCCCTAAACCTAACCCCTAACCGCTAACCCTGATTCCTAACCCTAAACCCTATCCCTTACCCCTAACCACTAACCCCTAAACCTAAACGCTAACCCTATCCCTACACCTAACCCTAAATGCTAACCCTAACCCCTAAACCTAACCTCCTTAACCCCAATCCTAAACTTAACCCTAACACTAACCCCTAACCCTAACCATAACTGCTAACCCTATCCCCTAACCGCTAACCCAACCCCTAACCCGAAGCCTAACCTATTATTATACATTTATATAGCTCTGACATATACTATAGCGCTGTACAGATAACACTGAGCCAGTCCTATCAGTCTCTGTACAGAGGAGCTGACACTCTAATGCCCCCCAGGCTCACACATTATTATTATACACGGTGTTCTCCAAAGATATTTTTTTCAGCCTGGTGGGGAAAAGCTGTAGCTGGGTGGTCTAATAGGGGGTGGGGCTGAATTCGGCTAATTTAGTGCTCCTAGTAGTTTATACCAGGACCACTTACAAGGTAAGAAGCATTGGGGTGGGACCCCTAAATTTATACCTACCTTTCACTATATTTGTCATACTATGCTACCCTGTCTGCTTCTTTACCTTGATTACCAATTTCTCCAGAACAGAGAGGTGCAAGTGGGGGACACTTGTGGCTAACACCCCCAAACCTTAATCACCATGGGACCATTACAACATAAAAAGATTCTGTCCATCAAAACGCACCTCCCCGTTATACATGACTGTACCCTTCCAGTACCTGGACCCCATTTTGTATGGCCATATTGTAGACATTTGCGCTATGATAATGACAATAATTTATTGGTGAACCTTTGATGGAGCAGAATTCTTTTTAGTGTAGCCCTGTTATGGGGGGGTAATGTAAATGGCTCCCACAAAACAAGCTATGGCGCTAACCTGTAGATAACAGAGAGGATCCTGAGCCTTCGCTCCTCAATATAACGTCATGTCACCAACAAATGAGAAGAAGATACTGAATGCTGTATGAAAGCTCCATCTCCATTCCTTTTTATAACATGTCTCAAACAAATGTGGAGGAGATACTGTACACCATATGAAAGTTCCATCTCCATTCTTCAATATAATGTCATGTTCCCAACTAATGAGGGGGGGATAAAGTGGTGTAGGTGATGTAGAAGATTACTTATGAGGACTAGAACATTCCCAAATCACCTTGTCACACTATGGCTAGTGGGAGAGATGTAGAAGATTAAGGTAAGAGGACCTTCCCAGATCGTCTCACGATGTGCCTGGTTGGGAAGATTGGGCCCCTGGTTGGGGACCTTTCTAAACCATGTCATGATGTGTGCATTGTGGATCAATCTTTGATGGTGGTTTGAGGAGACCTTTCCACTATTCAGAGAAGGTATTTTGTTTTTAAAGAGTGAACTGTTGTTGTTTGTTTGAGAAAGCTGCCTCATTGGAGGTCTGCTCTGTTTATCTTTTAATGCCTTTTTTGGTTTATTAAAATATATTAATAAAGACTAATGTGGAGTTTGGTGTTAATGTTGATGATTTTCCATAAGAATGTACTCCTGATGTATAAGAGGCCTGATATGAATAAATGTGCCTCAGTCAAATGAATACCCTTTCTGTGTCCCCTTTACACCACCTATGTTCCCCATCCTCTTCCTTTTATCTATTACTAAAAAAACAAACTTTATGTAGTATTCAGTTCCTTCTTAAGAACAAGTTTCCCCAAACACAGCCACAAGGAACATCCCTCAATGTGCAGCATAAAACTTCCAAAATGCACATGTGCTCTGTAAGTCCAAAAGTATGTGGAACTTCTACAAATGATGAAGCCCAGATGTTTCCACTGAAGGGTTCTATTAATACTTCATCATACTTAGTCATTGTGGTCAATTGTGCTCTTCCAACCTTGCTGTAACCATTTTAGCCTTTCCCTGTTCCAGCATGGCTCCATACGAAGCCTGATTTGTAAAACACATGGTTTGGTGTAGAGGAACTCGAATGTCCTACACAGAACCCTGACATCAAATCTACTGAACAACTATTTTGGAAAGGATTGGAATGCTATTTATGAGCCGGCACTCCTCGAACATCAGTACCCAACCTAGCAGGATGTTATATGTACTAAAACTTCCCAAGGAGTGGAAGATGTTATATGTACAACATGAAAGTGGTGTGGATTCTTTATAAATGGACATGGCTTGGGGAATGGGATGTCCAACAAACTCGCATAGATGTGATGATGAGATGTCTGCAAACTTGTGGTAATATAATACATTTTACTGTTCCACCAACTTCTCTGCACATTACAAGTTTAGTGGCATCTTTGGTACTGTGGTTTGTAGTGGGAGGGGATGCTCGGAAGTCCTATGGGAAAAAATTCTTTAGGTTTCAACCATTTGAGAAGAAGACGATCCAGTCCAGCAATAGGTGGCCTTCAGGTGTAGAAATTTTTGTGTTTTTTCCAAAAAGGCGCACTGTCAGCTCCGGCAGCTACCGTGGGCAAGATGGCGCTGCCTGCGTGCTATGTAGGCTTTATGGCTACGCAAATGGCCCTCATTTCTTTCCAGCTTCAAGGGACTGTGAGACTGAAAGTGCCCAATTTAAATTAGGATAGATGTTACCAGTGCTGTACAGAGATCACTGAGCCAGTCCTATCAGTCTCTGTACAGAGGAGCTGACACTCTAATATCCCCCCACAGTCACACACTAATATTATACATTTCTATAGCTCTGACATATACCGCAGTCTTGTACAGAGCAGCAGTCACCAACCGGTGGTTCAGCAGAAAATTTTGATGGTCCACAGCTCTAGCCAGTGTATCCCCGAGCAGGCTTTAGGAGAAGGATCCCTCAATGATGTCGGTGGGTTTTGTCTCTTCAGATCTGCATCAGATGGGAGAATGGGCAGGGTTCTGGCATCATGATGTCACTATGGGGGAAGTTTCTTCCGCTTTGAGTGACACCCTGCTCCCCGCCCATGCACGGTCCAGAGCCAGTAAATTAAGTGGTCTGCGGGACCAAAAAAGTTTGCGACCACTGGTACAGAGAACACTGAGCCGGTCCCATCAGTCTCCGTACAGAGGAGCTGAGAAATTAAAGAAAAAATGCCCTGTAGAGGTCGCATGATTTTCCCAAAAATGATTTGGGAGTATCACATGACAGTACTGTTAACTTTTTTAAATAGATGCAGCAAGAGGACCTGCAAGAAATGAATATTCCCCTTAAAAAGGAGATAAAAAAGGAGAATAATGAGGACGATGCAAATGGGGAGTTTTCAGACGGAAGCAAGGCTATAATGAAGCATTCCAATTGTAGAACCCCATCAGAGAGATGTCCCAGTCATCTGTATTCCGGGTATTCCACACAAGAAGATCAGGAGATACCTCACCATCGTCAGGTAGGT
>NW_027317078.1:0-31635 GCF_032062135.1 Pyxicephalus adspersus
TGCAGAAGAACCTGGAAGAAAGAAGAAGGCCCTGGAATAATGAAAATTACTCTAGGAGGCTGTGGGCTTCTCCTGCACATGCTTGAGATTGGTATTGAGCCCAGGAGGTTCTGGGCTGCTCTTTTTCATTCCTTTAGGCTCTCCTTTACTCACCCAAACTCACACTGTGCAGGTGTGAGATTGAGCACTTTTTTTTTACATTGTAGGAATACCAATCTCACACCTGCACAGTGTGAGTTTGGGTGAGTAAAGGAGAGCCTAAAGGAATGAAAAAGAGCAGCCCAGAACCTCCTGGGCTCAATCTGCACATGCCTATTATCGTGCATGTATCATCAAGGTGTTTTCTTTTAATTAAAAAAAAAAAATGTTCAATCTCACACATGTACAGTGAGATCAACAATTTTGTAAATTAAATTTAGATGAAGACCTGTCACCCCCTCTCACATGAGCACAGTATGAGTTTGGATGACGTAAAAAAAAGAACCAGGAAGAAAAAAAAAGCAGCGCTGGATGGAATGATGAGCGCTAGACAGAACATGAAACCTGAGTGCAAAGCTCTCTGGGCCTAGTTTGTTGATGGATTGAGGACTTTTCACTGGGAAGTCCATTTTTGCCGTGATTGCCGTGTAACCTGGCAAGGCATGCGCAGCATTTTTGACAGTTCCCCAGAGCCATCAGGCTAGTAAGAAGGAATATAGTAGAAGGGACATTGCCTGTCCCTTTCTGTAAAAATACCCTGCCCAATCATGGATTCTTAAAAGTAGAACGCTAGCTCTGCTTTACTCCTCTTGATAGGATTGTATAAGGGGCTGTTATTTCTTTGGTGTGTCACAAACTCAAAACCACTTTATGTCTATCTGACCTCTGTCGCTCGCCGGACACCAGAATAATCCACCAGATTTCTTTCCCATTAGACCTCAGTGATGTTTAGATTTGACAATTTTTTGGAGTTCTAGGCTGGTTTTGGAACATAACTGGGACTTCTAGTAACACCAGATTTGTAGTTTGGTTGGCGACACTGCGTGCAATACACTGCCTTCCTGGCTTCCTGATCAATAGAGCAGAACAGCTGAAATCACAGCTAACAATAGAGGAGGTTATGGAGGGGAGGGGGTCAAGAATGAAGAAAAGGTCAATGACATTTGCCTGGGGTGAGGTCATGCTGAAGGGCCCCAGGAGGGTCGGCACTGCAAGGCCCAGCATCAAAAACTTTTGATTTCTTATGAGGAAGTTAGAGGGGGGGTTTACAAAATGTTTTGTCTCCTCTCAACTTTTGCTGGACAGCCTGGCCTGTTGTAGGGAAAAAAATAACATCTACTGGCAGGATCAACAGTTGAACTTCTCAGGCTTTTTGTCTCCACTGAAGCACAGCCCTCTCTTCAGGGGGGATGATGCTGGCCTAGCTCCCCCACCCCTTCTTTAATCTTAGAGCAAGTGGCTGGGTAAACAGATTGTTTAACTCATTCTACCTGTTCATTATTTGCAAAGGATGGTGAGCAGCGAACCAGCTTTAAAAAGAAAAGTGCGCCACCAGAGAGAGATATGCTGTCACTCAAGACCGGATCTGTATTTCAACTTTTCTATGTTAAACCTAAAAAATCCAGCCTATCTACAGGTGTTACATGATACCTATGTAGGCATGTAATAAACCGAATTTGCATTTAAATGACCTGACTTTTTTGACTTTTGTGTTAAGCTCCACCCACCACATAAACCCCACCCACTTGTATGTCCCTTTAGTAGCTGGAAGAAAATGGAAATAAATAGTAACTGGACAGGAAAAAGAGAGTAATATTGAAAATATAGAAAATCAGAGCTAATCCCCGGGGCCACTATAATGGGCCCATATTCACCGACAAAAAGAAATAGAAAAGACAAAGGCTATAGTCAGGACAACAACATCTGCTTCCCATTAGCAGCACCGCAGAGAGGACCAAGATTACCATCCTCCATGGAAGCAATGTCTTTATCAATCCTCTCCACACATTCCGTGCCAGATGACTTTTTTTCGGTCGTATTGATCTGATGACAAACACCAAAATTTAAAGTCACCACCTTTTGCTGGGGCCACCATAGTCTGACCAATAATTCCAAGAACCCAAAGTTTTATTGGGCAATTTCTAACCAATAGGGGGCGATACTGAGCTGTGGCTGCATGAAACAGCGTTAGTGAACATTTTCCGCGCAGGTGAGTTTGTTCCTTCCCACCAATACAGACCAGCATACCAAATAGGAATGCCAAAAGTGCTATTTATTAGTCGGACCACTGGATACATATAAGGACAACATGCCAAAGGATTTGTATTCCTTTCTATCCAATTCTAAGGTCACTACAGGTTTACAGGTCACTCTGCTCTTTCCTCCTTTCTGAATGTTGTTTGCACTGCAGCACTACTGATCGGCTCTTTCTGCTGCTTCTCCCTGTTCTATTCTGAGCTCTGCTGTACAGAGATGGTATTAAGTCAATTTTAGGTACTTGAATCACTTGCATTACAAGGATGTATATATTAAGGGAATGAGGGCCCTGTTAACACCCTTGGCTGACATGGCATTGTTCTATTATTAAGGTTGGGACTAGAAAATGAGAATCAGGTTTGATTGCCCTGTCGTGTGTTACCCAACGTGAGTGAAAGGCGATCACATGACGCAGCCAAGTTCTTATCTCCTGCCTGACGACCTGTGTCCTACATATATTAAATGTACATGGCGGGGTGTGAAGATCACACCTGAACCGGACGAGCCGGTCTGCAGTTCACCCTGCAGGGCTGAAGCCAAGACACCCCAGGGCGGGCATGACAGGAGACGCAGGAGGTGGGGTCACCTGGCTGCCTAAGTAGGACCTGCTGCCAGGCTCATTCCAATGGAACAGATGATGTGTTCCATCAAAGGCTACACCTTAGAGAAGCAACCTGGAACACAGCCAGCGGATGCCAAAGGGTCTCACATGTGCGGAACTGTCGGGAATATGAAATGAAGACAAGGGCTGTTAAAATGACTGTACAGTGGGGGGGAGTTATTGTTCGACCAACAGATGGCATGTAGGTTTTAGGTGAACTGGCTCTTTTAGGCTCAGACAGGCTGGGAATAATGAAGCAATGGAAGGACTGAGGAAGATACTGCTCACATAAGCTTCAGGCACTTAGTCATGTGACCTCTGTTGAAGGTGATTAGCATTCAGGGTGTCTTCAGCTCACCAGGCTGGATTTACATTCAGTTGTATTCACTTAGCTCCTCCCCCAGCAGCTACATATTAGGTTATGTAATGAAGCAAGAGGAGGAGCAAAGGAGCTAGGCCAGCACAGTAATTAAACACTTGCAGTTGAAAGGTAATGATTTTCAAGAATGCAGGGGGCTGTGCCAGGGTATTGACCCTTCCTGGAGCAGCACAAAATCATTTATGGAAAAGAAAAAATGCTGCAAGTATTTAAAATATTTGACTGTTACTTGCTTTTCACTTTACTAATGACAGGTTCTCCCTAAAATTAAAGCAAAAGCACTTGTCAATATAATGACTCAATAAAAATCCTATTCATACCAAATATTTAAAAGCAGGAAATATGTATATTCCACTGGTCGTCGCAGCATTTTCCAGGGTTGGCAGCTTGAAATGGGACCCCTGACCTGGCTTAAGGTCAGGGGTCTCTGCGAGACACATGTGGAGCCCAAGCAACAGGCAGATGTGGAAGGGCGGATTTGGCTGTATAAAGAATTAAAGCCAGCTTTGTCTCATCTCCCCGGCACTGGATGTTATAAGCGGAGAGCTAATGGGAAATTCAGATAAATATTTGTGTGTCAGTAATCCCAGGGAGCCCATGCCTCTGCCATCAATGAAGATTATGCTGCATACCCGGTCTGGATTTAACCCTTTAGATGAGCAATGTGAGACTCAAGACTATGGTGTGTTGAGGTGAAGGCTCAGGATCTATACTCCCAAGTCATCCATATTCATGGATTTAGGATGCATACATCCTAGAATGGCCAATTACTCACTGAATGTACACGCAAGATATCAACAGATCGATGGACAATTGGTTGCACAGGATGGTTTTTTTTTAACTGAGAATCTTCATTCGTCCTTATCAGTTGTCAGCAGTTCCATTAGCCATTACAGAACAAGGAGTCAGATTTTTCATGTTTTGAATAACAATGATATGCAGTTAGCACAGTAGTTCCTCCAGAGGTTGCTAGAGGTTCCTTGAGCAATGAGCAGTTTGTGTTTCTCTGGTCAGATTAACTGACACCAATCTATTTGGATATCAGAAGGATAACATTCCTTCCACAGGCCAGCAAAGTAGGAGACATTCTTGCAATTGATCACCACTCTAATTACTATATCTACAGATCACAGTATATTAAAGTCCAGGTTCCCTGAAGTTATTTCAAGATTTCCTACATGTTAAAAAGGTTGAGAACGACCGACTTAGACTATAGATGTTAAATAGTGTGGGAACATTACCACTAAAAAAAAAAGCATTGCGTCAAGTCTTAGCACAGCTGCGAAATAAGGAAGGGCAGTGGAAAGGGACTTGCATGGAAAATCTGGTTGGTGTAGAGGTAACAATTGAACAATACTTGACATAAATTCTTCAATAATGAGATATTAATCAAAATGTGGCCAACCAGTCCATTGTTCCTTTGGTTCCTCTTCCAGGCCAAGACTTATGGGGGTGTATCCCTATTGATTGAGGAAGAAAGGAGGGGAGAGGGCAATGAGGAGAAAAGGCCTTAGTTATAGTCATTGTTTAAAATGAGGGTTTACTTTAATGAACAATTCTATGTAATGTTTGAATTGTTAGTGAGGACAAATGTTCAGTATTGGGCATTTTCTTTTGATTTGCTTTATGATGCTGGAATGGTATTAGACATACCATGGGCTATATATGAGTATATCATTTTATACACCACCAGAATCTAGCAGAGGCCTAAGAGAAAAAAGTGGCCAGCCAAATATACCTGACAGAGGAAGATCAGGTGTAACAAGGGTGCTAGAGTACCTAACAGAGTCCCACAGTTTAAATTATATTAAACAATGAGGGTTTATAAAAGAGTATAATGTATGATGTCCATTTATCATCAACAGAATCTAGTAGAAGCCTGGGGGGAAAAAGTGGGCATCCTTTTACCTGGCAGAGGAAATCCAGGCCAAACAGGGCTGCTGCAAAGCAGTTTTAATGATATTATGCCATGAGGGTTTATATAAGAGTTTAAAGTATGCTATGCTTTTATTAACAAAATCCAGTAGGGGTCTGGGGGGAAAGTGGACAGCCTAATATACCTTGCAGAGAAAGAACAGGCAAAACAAGGTAGCTGGAGTAGCTGACAGTCCCACAGTATCAAAGATATTACACCATCGGGGTTTATATAAGAATGATGACACAACGACCCTGGAAGTAATAAAACTTCATAAAGGAGGGAGATTTGGAGGTCTTTATGAAGATCAGAAGGTTCTGGATGGAGACTGGAATGTTGCATAGTTGGAGTCCAAGTGGGAGAGATGCTGGTGACAGCTGAATTGTGTAAATAGAGAAGCTGAATAGATAAAGGAGAGGGAAGGGAGTGAAACCAGCTGGAAGAATCCACGAAGCAATGAAACTTATTCTGGGGCCCATCTTTTGTAAAAGGCCCGAAAAAAACCTGGGCATGGTGTAAGGTTTTAAGATGAACTTCAACACTTTTATTAATGATTTGTCATTCTGTTCATTCAGTCCTGAGATATTTTTCGACACAATAAAGTCCCGAAGGAGGGGAGGTGGGGGGCTTACAAGACCCAATGAGGACTTCATCAGCTCATGGTAAATGGCCTGCAGAAAGTGTGCCCGAAAGGAAAGCCCAAATTCCAATGTAAAAACTGAAAAAACTCCACATGTCCACGTGATAAAAGTATATAAAGAGAAATCTTCAGGCGTAGTTCTAGGAATATCAGTCCGGTACAACAGCAATTATTATTATTAATAATAATAATAAACAGGATTTGTATAGCGCCAACAAATTACGCAGCACTCTACATTAAATAGGGTTTGGAAATGACACACAGATACAGACAGTGACACAGGAGGAGGGAAGGACCCTGCACTGACGAGCTTACAATCTAGGATAGTGGTCCCCAACCTTTTGGACGTCATGGACCACTAAATTTACAGGCTGTAGACTGCGCATGGGCAGGGAGCCGTGTGTCACTCAATGGGGAAGAAACTTCCCCCAGAGTGACGTCAGGATGCCAGAACCTGCCCACTCTCATGGCGGGCTCAATATGTTGTTTGGCACCCCCCTTCCCCAAGTAGAGTCCTTCACCTGACCCTGCTGAGGGGGTGCACGGACCAGAGCCGCAGACCACTAAAATTTTCTCACAGACCACAGGTTGGGACCACTGATCTACGAAATAAGCCGAATCCCCGAAACATGTAGGCTTTTTATGCCATACGATTGAATGAAACCTGAATTCTAATTTCGGCACTTCTTCCATACCCAAAAGTAAAAACCTAGCTGAGGTTCCAACTTCTTATTACTTTGCTACTCTACTACATATTGGGGAGATGAGACACAGAAGGATATTTTCAGATTGAAGATACACCAAAAAACCTTTTGGTAGAAGTAGAACGATCGACTCTGACCTCTCTGCAGGGGAACTGACCCCATTAGCTCACATTTACCCCTCTGGGCACCTCACAGCTGCCCCACCTTTGTCATGTGTCTATGAGCCGGAGGGGCTGTCCACACGTCCCCACTGTGCAGTTTTCCCATCGGGATGTGCAAAGAGAAACTGGTTTGTCCACATCCTAAAAAAAGCAGCTTGAGACAGGGCTGTGTCATGTTACCAATACCTGAATAGTGCCTCTGTCAGCTTCTGTTCGCTTCCTCGATAGATCCATATATGTATGTAAAGATTTTGGAGGTATTCTTAGGATAGTACTTACCTGGCTGCCTGTGCTACTGGTAAAGTCAAAGCACAACTCCTAATATTCCATAAATCTGCCAAATACATTTCTGGGGCATCAAAACAAAACTTTGAAAAGTAGCCACAGTTGAGCAGCAAAGCTTGCCCCTGCCTGCGTGCTGCACAGAAGGACCCTTGCTCTGTATATGGGAGCAGTGGTCCCTGCTAGGTCAGAGCTAAGCCTATCCTATCAGATTTGCTGACTGCAGCTATAGGTTTGAGAAAGCAGATCAGAATGCTAGAGAACTGCAATCACAATTTTTGACATCTGTGACAAATGAAAAGATGGATAGTCTCAGAGAAAATAAAGGAAGCCCTACTCATACAACTAAAATCAGAAACGGGTGCTAAAAACAAGTAGCCTATTGAAAGATAAAATACCAAAAACAGCTATCCAACTTTTTTTCTCCCTATAGAAATCCTCATTCTAATGGGCCCGCCCCAGTTCGTGAATGGACAATAAAAGGAGAAGCAGCACATTAATCTCCCTCTGCCTTCTCCAGCCATTATCATGCTTCTTATCACCAATAATTGACTGCTTGCACTGCTTCTTCTGCTTACTCATCAGACCTGCTGACTACAATTGTCCTTATGCAAACCCAAAAAAAAAGTTACATGTTGCTCTGTCAATTTTCTACATGATAAGCAGCCACGGTGTTGGCAGGAAACAAATGCAAACTATGATTACATACAGACTAAATAAATGTCACCCCAGATGAACATTGGTGATTAGATGGAAAACTAGAGCATAAATAGCACTCCCTTTTCATCCTTTAGTGATCTTCTGGGGCAAGTCCAAGTAGGGATAAATTACATTGTTTCCTAGAAGGGGAGAACGCAGCGGGGTGTCTCTCGCATCCTTCCCTCGTCATAGAACTAAAGAAGCTGTGTGTACAGCACTAGAAACAATCACAAAAGAGACAGCAAAGCAACAGAAATAAGATGTGTACGGGACGTAACTCATTTTTTCAAATCTTGAACAAGTACTTTGGATGCTGAATTAAATAATTGAGACAAGGCATAAAATATGCGACCCCAGATAAGTGCAATGTCAGAATTGCCCTACAAAGTCAAGTGGTCAGATTTTTTACGCCAAAAATCAGACGACTTTTAGAAAAATGTTTAGAAAAAACATTAGTACCTGGATCTCACCATATCATTTGGCAATTTTTTTGTACCAGATGAAAAAAGAACGCCTACAATAACATTTGTGTAGTTTGAGGATGATGCAACGGGGAGCCTTATGCCTATCCTCCCCCTTCACGTATATGGAGCAAACAGAATATGGCTGGTGGAGATTTAGTGAATGTCTGTACGTAGCTGAGGAGTGGAGAAGAACGCTGAAAAGGATCAGTTGGGTGTCCAGATTATTGGATGTGGCAAAAATTTAAATTTTCCAAACAGGAATGTGCAATCTAATTTGCAAAAAAGTCAAAACCATTAGGAAAGAAGGGCCCCACAACTTCCAGCTCGCTCCCCATCCATACACAAACATGGACACACAAGAAATATAATTAATTGAATGCTACCATATTATGAGACATGATTGTCATAATAATACATTACTGTCTGCTGTCCTAAAATCCTAAAATTTTCATCAAATTTTTGTCACCGATTGCTACCATAAACAAACTTAACAGTAAATTTCTGGTTGGTTTTGTCAAATTCTGTGGCTTCTAATAAACATGTTTATGACTCCAAAAAGTCTTTGGAGTGACTTTGTCTCTGGATCTGCAACTCCCAAACTATGTATACACGCTAGAAAATGATCACAACTCGTCGATTTCTGTATTACGCTTTTCAACTTCAATAAAACATTTTTGAAATTATTGGTAACAGACAGAATTGTCAGTTAATTGTAATAAAATATCCAATGATGCCGCAAGATGATGATCCACAATGACTTTCGATGAGTGATATGGACGCATTGATTTCTAACGTCATCGTGTGTACAGATGTCGTTATACAATGCATGCAACCACGCATGCATGGGGTGTGGGGGTCAGGGGGAGGTGGTGTAATGTGAAAGATTATTTAACAATCCCATCTGACGTCGATATACCGCTTCGCTGAATTGACATATACATAACATTGCCATATACATAACATTGCATGTCATTTTTTGCGAAAACCTAATCATAGACGATTGCAAATATTAAACGACAATTTACTAGCCTCTTTACATAGCCTTACCTAAGTTGGACTAAATCAGCCACGAACTGGTTTTGGAAATTGTACATACATCCTTGCAGCTTTCACACGTATATTGTACGGAAACTTTTTTGCAAGGTCAGCAGATACACATTCTCAGACATAAAGTCGCAGTCTGTGCTGCGCACACAAACACAGAGTCACACACTGGTGGTCAGACTTACCCTGCGTGTCTTCGTCTCTCTCTGCTCGCCCAGGTCTCTTTTCTGCCAGGTTCGGAGTGTACGTGAGTGTGAGTCACATGACCCTCCTCCCTCCAGACTCCCTACCTAATCAGTGCTGCCTTATCTGTGTTGTGTACACACAGGGACTTCCCCTTTAACTCCTGCTACTACACACATGTACTGGAGGCTCCGCATGCAGGACTAACTCACCGTACAGTGTGTCCTGGCATCAATACCCAGGCATTTTACAAGGGTTTTTACTGCCCTTTAAATTATTTTTTATTGTTTTACAAGCATGTTTAAAGAACGTTGGTGTTTTTGGGCATGCAAAAGACTTTTATCTACAAAGTAGATAAATAATCATGATGTAAATGCTGAAAACTACCTAAAAAAAAAACTAAATGTAAAAAGAAAATTAACAAAAATACCATTTGATACCAGAAAAAAAGTATGTGAGGAAGCCAGTTCCTTGCATAACATTTCGCACTACCAGAAGACAACAATTCGGCACATTGCTTTACTGAACAATTTTCTGTCTTGAAATAGTTCAAGAGTTTGTTTTTTTGTTGATGATTTTTCCTGTTTGTGAATAATACATTACACAAAGATATTTTGTTGGATTTCCCTAATTTAACTTTAATTTTTTTACATAAAAATACATATATTAATAGTAAAACAAAATACTAATAAAATAATAATATACATGATATAAGTATATTTATATGTTAAAAATATATCAAGATATTGAATAGAAGCATAAAAATGCACAAAAAAATCCCCTCAAAATTTAAAAGGGTATCTTTTAATAAAGCTGTGAATCTGATATTTGCTTAAACTTTCCTTAAACCTGGGAGATTCTGCATCCAGGAATGGTTTGCAAACCAGGCATGGTTTGGTGAATGTCAGATTATTTACTTTAGAAGTATGGAGTATTTTTTATGTCATGGTGAAATAAGTAAAAGATCAGTTAACTTGAAATTAATAATGGTCTTGCAATATAAAATTCTCCATAATCACGCCACTTATTTCTATAAGCAACAAAGATTCATCAAACATGAATGAAACAATGTGAGGCCCTGCATAGAATATAATGGTACATATTTCTTTAAACTCGTTCAGCACTTTGTAACCACATGTTGTAGCAGAAGAAAAGTGTGAAAGGGCCCCAACCAAAGACTTCTGTTCTCTTCAACCATCGAACTACGGGAAATATTTTTTTCAAAGGACCAGCATACACTAAAAGTGATTTTTTTTTAAGTATAGTTGGAGAATGGCAGTCCAAATCTACCCCTGGCTTTTTATACAATCTTAAAACTCCAATAGTGAGGTCATCTTCCCATCATTTCCCATCATGGTTGTTACCATCTACCTTTGTGTGGTCCAGCTCCTCTTGTTTCATTCTCCATGATATATTATAAAAAGATGGTGAGAACCTATCATATTGGCCTTTTTATTTTTCTAGCATTCTTGTAGTCTTTTTCCTTGGTAGGGGTCAAACTTGAGGCTTTCTATATCGATAAAGATGGCCGCCATTATATTACTTGTAGCACAAGTAAAACGTAAAAGTGTAAAAGGGACCCGAGATGTAGAACATTCACTTCAACCATCCAACTATGGGAATTTTTTGTTTTAATTAACCAGTTTACCCCAAAAGTGGTATAGTTGGACCATGATGGGCTAAATTGGCCCCTGGCTTCCTATAAGTGCTATAAACTTCAACACTAAGGTCATCTTCCATTGTTCCCAGCTCTGTTCTTGTCTACTTGAGAGCTTTAGTTGATCCAGTCCACTTTTGTGTGTTGTGGATGGGGACATTCAGGTGGACAGAAACTGATCTGGGAATAATGGAAAGATGATCTCACTGTTGGAGGTTTTAGTGTGCTCTGCCTACTCCCGCTTTTTTTTTGTAACATTCCTGTATTCTCTTACTGTAACACAACCCTATGGCACTGCCAGGAGTCACAATGGAGGCCCCCTTAATTAAGAATGTTGGCCAACACCGCCACTTTTGTTACCTGTGTAAGAGCTCTGAGGCTGCTGGCATCACATCCAAGATGGCAGCACTCAATGTTAGTCTCAGGTCATTTAGATGTCTACACATTAAAATGAACAGACTGGCATTGATTTACTGACCCAAAGCAAACCTGTGGCTATTGAAACCATAGATCCCATTCTGTCCCATTGTGTTCCCCATTGGTTCTGTAATTGATTTTGTTAGCACTTTCATCTCCACACAATGTGTTATCACTGTGAAATAAATATGTTTACCTGCAGCCAAGTACAATTGCCTCTCTGGGTAATTAAAGATAAGCAGTTTATCCAGGTAAAAGTCCCAGCATTGCATTGTTGGTTACCCTTTAACTGCTTTAACCAATGCTGACTACTAATTACCATCTTGTTAGTGGTGTCTCCATCACTAATTAGTGAAGATTGATTGTGTTTAGAGACCAAATGGTCACACTTCTCTGATCTCCTTCAGTGTAAGGTCTGTGTTTTATTTTATTATGTAGCAATCCTATTGATACCCCCATGTGGGTGGCTCCCCTGTGTCTCCTTGCCATTATCAAATATGACAACCCATGCCTTCAGGCACAGGCTTTCCACTGGTAATAATCTCAAAAAGTTAAAAGATCACCCACATTAAAAAAAAAAAAAAAAAAAAAAAAAATGCTTTTTATGATACTATAGGACAGGGGTGTCAAACTCAGGCCCAGGGGCAAAATTTGCCCCCCAATGCTTTATATATTGGTGACTCCTTTGTTCAATCCATTGGTCTACAGTTTACGGAATCAGGATATAAGAGCTGCTGCTATTAAGACTTTCAAAGTGTTGAAGTTTTGAAAACTGTTACCTTCTTGGTGTCTTCATCTTTAGAGTATCTGATGGACCCGAAAAACATTTTCACCTAAAGATTTATTATTCATTTGAATAAGTTTCTGCAACAAATGTGTTAAGAGCAATGCTTAAGTGTAGGCAACAGAGATATTTGTCTTTGCAGTTCCTCTGCTCTCAATGATGGATTTCCAAAATACTATTTTTGAGGGTTTGCAACTATAGTTTCTTTGCAGCAAACACAATTCTCACCTAGATTATACTAATGTTTGTCCATTCGGTCGTGAGGTTTAAAAGTGATTTCTTTATAATTTTTTTAAGTCACATTGAAATTTTAAGCAAGTTTTAATAATTTCTATTAATTCTCAGTAATAATTCTTTATGAATTATGGCCCCCTTAAATAACAATTGGCAAATTAAATAGTAATGATAGCATAGTTATCTGTATATTTAATCTAATAATTAATTTTGTTTGCTTAATTTCTTTTTCTTTCTGGATCTTTTTTTCTTTTCTGGTAACATTACAAAATTTTGAGTACCTTAATGAATTTCTTTCTTACATTTCAAATGTTTTCACACAAATGGACTCAATCACACATTCTATTAATAAAATCATAATTTATTTGTTAAAAAATAAAGACAGACCTTTCATCTTTAACATATAGACAGTTTGTGTCCTGTCTCATTTGTTTCGCAGAGTCTGCTTCTTCTGTCAAAAATTGAAATGATAATCTCACTTGTTATAAACATCAAAACCATTAGCTGTCATTCATTCTGGTGATTATATGTTTCCTAATGAAGCCAGACAGGCAGCACGTATATCTGAAGACACCCCACAGCTTATACTTCTACTGTAAATGGGTCAAACACATAATTCCTCCGGCATTGCCCAGCATTCTTGAAATATATTTCTTAAGTCTGTTTCATTCTTGCTGCTGAATTGTGTTCTCAAACTTTTCCCAACGTCCCTATTGGGGGAGGTGGTCTAGCGGTTCAAGAATGTTGGCAGACAGTTTTTGAAACACTGGGCCCCATAGGAAGCCCATCCCTTCAAATTCACTAATCCCTCTTTCCCCTAATTACAATTTCCTATATATAAAAAGCACTTTCTAATAATTACATAGTGAAGTTGAAAAAGACATCAGTCCATCAAGCTCAACCACTAGGGAAATAAACCTATCCCAGATAAATAAAACCCTATGGACAACTGATAATTGAGGATTGTTGTTTGTGGGGTGTGGGGGTCCTTGGCATAACTTTAACATTCTTAAAAACGAAACCAAAAATCTGTGTCACATGCTTCAGTCTAAGAACACACTCCAATACCAAGTGTGTGCATTGGGGCCCCTTATATGCCCAACAAGAAAAAAATTACTGGAAATTTCCCAAATTAATTTTGTAAATATGTAGGTTACCAATGCAATGATTTGAATAAAGTCATGCAAATCATGCCCATATCACTAATCTGCCTCTTTCTCTGTCTTCTGAAAATATGGTTTGTATGGAATTGTAGAGCCTGATATACTAAATTTTTAAAAAGTGTAACATTTTAGCATTTGGATGCCTGAGCTAAGCAGGGGGAACATGGGGATGACCATTAGAGCGGTCCAATCTGCCTATATCCTTCTATTATGGTCACATGACAGGTTGTTGAGGAGGATAAATACATTATTATTACAGGGATTTGTTTTAAAGGAATGGGGTGACCATGGTGGGATGGAGGAGGTGTGTTAATTAAAGGTTTGTGTGGAAGCTAAACTTTAAACCTAAAATCTGCTTTTTAATGCAACCAGTCTTTTGGGTGGAAAATAAAACACACATTTCTTCTTATGAATAACTTAGAAGTTGAAGTACCAGAAGATCTTTGAAAGACCTTTCCAAAATGACTGCAAGGGACCACACCCAAAATAATATTAAACTGTAATTTAAAAACTGTAATATTTAACTGTAATTTAAAAATGACTTACTTGTCATTTGCCTGGGTGGGTTTCTTTTTAGGATATATTTCTTTTTCTAGCAACCTAGTTTAACCTAACCCAGACACCCCACAAAGATTCTTACTTAGTTCCTAATGACAAGCTATCCCCCCTCTAGCTCTGAATCTTTCTAAGTATTTAGCATGACTGCACAATACATGCCCATAGACTTCAATGAAGATGTATTGTTAGCACCTATAGGGTAGGGGTACAGTCCCATTTAGTTTCCCAATTGCTCTATCACCCTGACAACTGACCTTTAATTGTGCTCCTGGGTTTGACATGTCAAATGCACCTTTTGGATATTACAAGAGAATGCTCTGATATTCATTGTTCTGGGAAAGCCAACATCATCCGAAGACTGTCCTTTACAACTGTCTCTTAATTGTGCTCCTGTTTTGTCACCCTGCCGCATACACCTTTGCTGAAGAGATTGTGCTGACACACATTGTGCCGCCATTGCCCACATCATCAGAACACCAGTCCAGTCCAGAGCAATGATATGCATTTGATCCTGAAGTATGTGCTTTTGGACAATGGGTCTGATTTATTAAATCTCTCCAAGACTAAGGAGAAGATGGACTATCGTGGGAGAGTTTGATCCAACACACCACAAATGAATTTGGCCCAGGATTGAAAATTTTTACCAACTAATAATAAAATTATTTTTAAGAAATCCATCAATTCACCAAGGTTCTCCTATAAAAATCTACTTTTCCAGTCTAGGAACTGCCTCAATGAGCATCCTAGAGGAATACCACACCAACACAACGTTATCCTAGAAAATTGACACACTGGAATCCAAGGGTCTCTTGGAGTCTCCAGTTTTGGAGAGCTTTAATAAATCAGGCCCATTGGCCCTGATTTATTAAAGCTCTCCAAGGCTGGGGATAATACACTTTCACCAGTGAAGCTGGGTGATCCAACAAACCTGGGATGGACTCAAAGCATTTGCTAGCAAAAAGCAAATGACATTGAAGAAATCCATTCCAGATTTGCTGGCTCACCCAGCTTCACTGGTGAAAGTGTATTATCCCCAGCCTTGGAGAGCTTTAATGAATCAGGCCCATTGTATAGACATGGTCCACATCATCAGAGGACCAGCCTTAAATAATGATGGAGCGCTTGATCCTGAAGGATGTGCATGTAATAAAAAATAAGTCAGTAAATGAGGCTGCAGGAAACAGAGACGGGAAAACCCATGGTATAGAAAGCCATACTTCTAAGCTTTGCTCCTCTCTATCATGTCCTGCTCAAAAAATATTGCTCAAAATCTATAAAAGCAGAAACTACCAGGGATGGGGAGTAACTCTAATAATGGGCACAGGCCCAGAAACTAGGCACAGGGATGTCAGAAGCCCTCCATAATGGGCACAGCCGGTGCATAGACCAAGAAACTTAAAATCTTTAGGCTACACTTCTATCCTATGTACTTTTGATTCTCTTCTGGTTTTTTATTACTCAATTAAATAAACCAGGAAGTTTGATGTATTAAGCTTGGTAGCCCCCCTATAATGCATGTACCTGGTCGTACAGCGCTGCGTTATTTAGTGCTGTGTGATTCCAGACATCATTGAAGAATTGATCAGAAACCGGATCCGATACATCCAGACATGGAGGCTTCAGAGCACCAAGAATCGTACTGTGAAGGGACACAATGAGAGTACAATAAGGTTCATGTATAACATACTAGTTTGTGTCCACATGTGTCATTATCCGGAGACCCCCAGGTGTCACTCTGTTAGAACACACCCCTCCACCAGGTGTCACTGTCTTAGAACACCCCCCTCCCCCACCACCACCAGGTGTCGATGTGTCATTCTAGGACCTCACACACAGAGTGTTGGTATAAAACCCCACAGTGTCAATGTGTCATTTTTATGGGAGTGTCAGTGTCATTATGCTTCCAGGAGTCCGTGTGTTATTATCCTGAGGCAATAAATGTCAGTGTGTTATTGTCATGATCCCCCCTCAAAATGTTAGTGTGTCACTGGCAGTTTGCAATGGTTACCCTTCAGTTCAGCTTGTCGTTGTTCTGGTATTCTTGGGTCATTGTTTTGATACTCCTAAGTGTCAGTGTGTCATTATTCTGGGTCCTGGGAACTCTGTTATCAGTTTACATGGTACTAACACCCTCAAATGTATGTGAATCATTGCTCTAGGTTCTTGAACTCCAAATATCAGTGTATCCCTAGGTGTCAGTATGTCATTGGTTTGAGACCCTTTATTATCAGTGTACCTATGCGTTAGTGTGTCACTGTTTCAGTGTGTCATTGTTCTTGAACACCTAAGTGTCAGTTTTTCATTGTTCTAGGACCACCAAGTGTCCACTTGTCATTGACCTGGGATCACCAAGTGCCCATGTGTCATTGTTCTGGGGCCACCAAGTTTCCATGTGTCATTGCTCTGGGGCCACTAACTGTTCAAGTGTCATTGATCTGGGATGCTCATTGTATCAGTGTGTGACTTTCGTGGGCGCCCCAAGTGTCAGCATACTGCTTGTAGACCCTCCAGTGTCACTGTTTTGAGACCTCCATGTGTCGGAGATCTTTAATGTCACTGTATTACCCTCCTGGGAGCTCCACTTTACTCTCATTGTTTTAGGCTCACATAGTAGATACAAAAGTTTAAATACTTTGCTGTATGAACAAATGTGTATTACTTACTTGAAACAATCCATCCGGAGACTGAAAGCAAATTTTCCAGCCTGGTAGGCACTGCCGTTCATTGTGGAGTTGACAAATTCTGTATCTTCTACAAACACAGCCAACTCACTGTCCCTCTTTCCCAGCATGCTCCGGTCATTAATATTAGCCGAACCTTCAAAAAAAACAAAATGGATCCGGTCACTCCTGGCACATACCATACAAACCATGAGCTTTATTACCTGAAATTCCTAAAAGTCTGAAAGTAGATATTCATCAGATTCTCACGTCCAAAAGCTGCTGTGAATAGAGCTTATTTATTGCCGGATAACTATCATTAGCATCTGCTGTACAGACTTTGTGACATAATATACATACATACAGAAAGGCAAAGAATAACATTAATAGTAACCAATATTATTAATTGGTTAGATCTCTGTGTTCCCAAATCTGCATATGTTTCACATCCATTAGCAGAAATAGCCCTATGGTAATGGGACTGACTAAAATTTCTAAAAGGTGGGAAGGAACAGGACCAATAACGATTCCCCAGAAGAGCAGCATGGTGGCTCAGTGGTTAGCACTCTTGCCTTTGCAGCGCTAGGTCCCAGGTTCGAATCTTGGCCAGGACACTATTTGGTTCTCCCCGTGTACCAATCGGTCTGACGAGTGGTCCGAATCTCGCTCCAGTGCCCTTGGAGTGGCGATCCAGGGGCACCTTAAAATCACAGGGTTTGGGACCCCACTGATTTTTAAGATGCACAGTCACGTCACTGTTTATACTTGATTTGGCACATCGCCTTTTTCTGCATTAGCTGCGGCTAGTGCAGATGGGCAATTTTTAAAATCTGTTGCCCAGTGTTTATGCACTGAGCACTCTTTATTTAATTTTTTTTTTAATGTTTGTCACTGTCACTGGTGTGGTATTTGTTGCCACGTTTTGATGGGTGCTATTCCCCTATGGGCTAGCCCTGAAGTCTTGGAGAGTGCCACGGCCTAACAACCAGGCGCTCTCCCTTAGTGGAGTTCTCTCTTCGGGAGAGCTCCCAGCTGAGTATCTGGTGGGACCCGCTTATGCGGTCCCAGATAGAAAAGGCCCCTCTCTGGCTTCGGCCAGGGGGGCATGTAAGTCTATTCCAGCTTCGGCTGGAGCTTGGCTTCGGAGGGTCTGGGGAAAAGGGTGGCCCTTCCTCTTTAGAGGAGGGATTACCAAATAGTACCCCAGTGCATGTTTTTTGTGTGGTGTTTTTGCACATACACTTTTTTACCGTACACGGGATGTGTTTTAGCATGGATCATGAGATTCGATAAAAAATAAAAAAATGGGTATGAAAATATGGCAAATTTAGGGATCTACCTATTTTTTCTATGTGACAAACCTTTGTTGTCAATAATCTACTGCAGCCATTCTCACCAGAGTCCCATAAAACCACAGACTTCCTCTAGATGCTGCTAGAGGTTCTCAAACTGTGTCTGATTGACCTCTAATTTGATGTTGTCTGCATAATTCTGGGACTAACACCACTTAGCAGAACCATCTGCATGACTGTAAAGAAGTTTTTAGGTATCTATAAAAAAGTTATTGTGACTACCACTGTAAGAGGGCCACCAACTTAGTCTTGTTTTTCCACTGACCCCAAATAAAATTGGTTTTAGTATGGGTTGCCTGAGGCCTAAAAATTATTTTTTTAGAATTTCATCAAAGGTAAAAAGATTGAGAAAGGCTGAGCTAGATTATGAGAATGAATATATAAACTATGTGTCTTTTACATATTCTCATACATCATTTTACCTGTAGGTAGTGTTTTAATGAACATTTATTAAGGTGCTTTTTCAGATGACTGTATATTTAGTAGACCAAAGTGGTACAAAGTAAAGAGCCCTTGTCAGCAGATCTTTAGTTTATTAATATTCCCAGAACATGATATGAACATTTTGTGTGGGTATCCCAAAGCTCTGAGACTATAGAGGTTCTAAAGTGCAAGGCTACACTGGAACATTTACATATTATAAGTGAATGTAAAAAAAAAATAAAAAGTATTTATGGAAAGACTACAAAAACTGAAGTGCTTGTTGTGCTGTGCTTGGTAACCAAATGGTGATATGATGGTTTAAAAGAAAGATTTAAGCTACGTACACACTTCCAATTATTATCGTCGGAAAACGAACGACGAACGTTCCTGCACGATATACACGAACGATCGTATAGCACCGATCCTGCACATAGAGGTAACGACACGATCGTTCGTAGATATTGTACACACAATAGTGCAGAAGAACCTGGAAGAAAGAAGAAGGCCCTGGAATAATGAAAATTACTCTAGGAGGCTGTGGGCTTCTCCTGCACATGCTTGAGATTGGTATTGAGCCCAGGAGGTTCTGGGCTGCTCTTTTTCATTCCTTTAGGCTCTCCTTTACTCACCCAAACTCACACTGTGCAGGTGTGAGATTGAGCACTTTTTTTTTACATTGTAGGAATACCAATCTCACACCTGCACAGTGTGAGTTTGGGTGAGTAAAGGAGAGCCTAAAGGAATGAAAAAGAGCAGCCCAGAACCTCCTGGGCTCAATCTGCACATGCCTATTATCGTGCATGTATCATCAAGGTGTTTTCTTTTAATTAAAAAAAAAAATGTTCAATCTCACACATGTACAGTGAGATCAACAATTTTGTAAATTAAATTTAGATGAAGACCTGTCACCCCCTCTCACATGAGCACAGTATGAGTTTGGATGACGTAAAAAAAAGAACCAGGAAGAAAAAAAAAGCAGCGCTGGATGGAATGATGAGCGCTAGACAGAACATGAAACCTGAGTGCAAAGCTCTCTGGGCCTAGTTTGTTGATGGATTGAGGACTTTTCACTGGGAAGTCCATTTTTGCCGTGATTGCCGTGTAACCTGGCAAGGCATGCGCAGCATTTTTGACAGTTCCCCAGAGCCATCAGGCTAGTAAGAAGGAATATAGTAGAAGGGACATTGCCTGTCCCTTTCTGTAAAAATACCCTGCCCAATCATGGATTCTTAAAAGTAGAACGCTAGCTCTGCTTTACTCCTCTTGATAGGATTGTATAAGGGGCTGTTATTTCTTTGGTGTGTCACAAACTCAAAACCACTTTATGTCTATCTGACCTCTGTCGCTCGCCGGACACCAGAATAATCCACCAGATTTCTTTCCCATTAGACCTCAGTGATGTTTAGATTTGACAATTTTTTGGAGTTCTAGGCTGGTTTTGGAACATAACTGGGACTTCTAGTAACACCAGATTTGTAGTTTGGTTGGCGACACTGCGTGCAATACACTGCCTTCCTGGCTTCCTGATCAATAGAGCAGAACAGCTGAAATCACAGCTAACAATAGAGGAGGTTATGGAGGGGAGGGGGTCAAGAATGAAGAAAAGGTCAATGACATTTGCCTGGGGTGAGGTCATGCTGAAGGGCCCCAGGAGGGTCGGCACTGCAAGGCCCAGCATCAAAAACTTTTGATTTCTTATGAGGAAGTTAGAGGGGGGGTTTACAAAATGTTTTGTCTCCTCTCAACTTTTGCTGGACAGCCTGGCCTGTTGTAGGGAAAAAAATAACATCTACTGGCAGGATCAACAGTTGAACTTCTCAGGCTTTTTGTCTCCACTGAAGCACAGCCCTCTCTTCAGGGGGGATGATGCTGGCCTAGCTCCCCCACCCCTTCTTTAATCTTAGAGCAAGTGGCTGGGTAAACAGATTGTTTAACTCATTCTACCTGTTCATTATTTGCAAAGGATGGTGAGCAGCGAACCAGCTTTAAAAAGAAAAGTGCGCCACCAGAGAGAGATATGCTGTCACTCAAGACCGGATCTGTATTTCAACTTTTCTATGTTAAACCTAAAAAATCCAGCCTATCTACAGGTGTTACATGATACCTATGTAGGCATGTAATAAACCGAATTTGCATTTAAATGACCTGACTTTTTTGACTTTTGTGTTAAGCTCCACCCACCACATAAACCCCACCCACTTGTATGTCCCTTTAGTAGCTGGAAGAAAATGGAAATAAATAGTAACTGGACAGGAAAAAGAGAGTAATATTGAAAATATAGAAAATCAGAGCTAATCCCCGGGGCCACTATAATGGGCCCATATTCACCGACAAAAAGAAATAGAAGAGACAAAGGCTATAGTCAGGACAACAACATCTGCTTCCCATTAGCAGCACCGCAGAGAGGACCAAGATTACCATCCTCCATGGAAGCAATGTCTTTATCATTCCTCTCCACACATTCCGTGCCAGATGACTTTTTTTCGGTCGTATTGATCTGATGACAAACACCAAAATTTAAAGTCACCACCTTTTGCTGGGGCCACCATAGTCTGACCAATAATTCCAAGTCACCAAAGTTTTATTGGGCAATTTCTAACCAATAGGGGGCGATACTGAGCTTTGGCTGCATGAAACAGCGTTAGTGAACATTTTCCTCGCAGGTGAGTTTGTTCCTTCCCACCAATACAGACCAGCATACCAAATAGGAATGCCAAAAGTGCTATTTATTAGTCGGACCACTGGATACATATAAGGACAACATGCCAAAGGATTTGTATTCCTTTCTATCCAATTCTAAGGTCACTACAGGTTTACAGGTCACTCTGCTCTTTCCTCCTTTCTGAATGTTGTTTGCACTGCAGCACTACTGATCGGCTCTTTCTGCTGCTTCTCCCTGTTCTATTCTGAGCTCTGCTGTACAGAGATGGTATTAAGTCAATTTTAGGTACTTGAATCACTTGCATTACAAGGATGTATATATTAAGGGAATGAGGGCCCTGTTAACACCCTTGGCTGACATGGCATTGTTCTATTATTAAGGTTGGGACTAGAAAATGAGAATCAGGTTTGATTGCCCTGTCGTGTGTTACCCAACGTGAGTGAAAGGCGATCACATGACGCAGCCAAGTTCTTATCTCCTGCCTGACGACCTGTGTCCTACATATATTAAATGTACATGGCGGGGTGTGAAGATCACACCTGAACCGGACGAGCCGGTCTGCAGTTCACCCTGCAGGGCTGAAGCCAAGACACCCCAGGGCGGGCATGACAGGAGACGCAGGAGGTGGGGTCACCTGGCTGCCTAAGTAGGACCTGCTGCCAGGCTCATTCCAATGGAACAGATGATGTGTTCCATCAAAGGCTACACCTTAGAGAAGCAACCTGGAACACAGCCAGCGGATGCCAAAGGGTCTCACATGTGCGGAACTGTCGGGAATATGAAATGAAGACAAGGGCTGTTAAAATGACTGTACAGTGGGGGGGAGTTATTGTTCGACCAACAGATGGCATGTAGGTTTTAGGTGAACTGGCTCTTTTAGGCTCAGACAGGCTGGGAATAATGAAGCAATGGAAGGACTGAGGAAGATACTGCTCACATAAGCTTCAGGCACTTAGTCATGTGACCTCTGTTGAAGGTGATTAGCATTCAGGGTGTCTTCAGCTCACCAGGCTGGATTTACATTCAGTTGTATTCACTTAGCTCCTCCCCCAGCAGCTACATATTAGGTTATGTAATGAAGCAAGAGGAGGAGCAAAGGAGCTAGGCCAGCACAGTAATTAAACACTTGCAGTTGAAAGGTAATGATTTTCAAGAATGCAGGGGGCTGTGCCAGGGTATTGACCCTTCCTGGAGCAGCACAAAATCATTTATGGAAAAGAAAAAATGCTGCAAGTATTTAAAATATTTGACTGTTACTTGCTTTTCACTTTACTAATGACAGGTTCTCCCTAAAATTAAAGCAAAAGCACTTGTCAATATAATGACTCAATAAAAATCCTATTCATACCAAATATTTAAAAGCAGGAAATATGTATATTCCACTGGTCGTCGCAGCATTTTCCAGGGTTGGCAGCTTGAAATGGGACCCCTGACCTGGCTTAAGGTCAGGGGTCTCTGCGAGACACATGTGGAGCCCAAGCAACAGGCAGATGTGGAAGGGCGGATTTGGCTGTATAAAGAATTAAAGCCAGCTTTGTCTCATCTCCCCGGCACTGGATGTTATAAGCGGAGAGCTAATGGGAAATTCAGATAAATATTTGTGTGTCAGTAATCCCAGGGAGCCCATGCCTCTGCCATCAATGAAGATTATGCTGCATCCCCGGTCTGGATTTAACCCTTTAGATGAGCAATGTGAGACTCAAGACTATGGTGTGTTGAGGTGAAGGCTCAGGATCTATACTCCCAAGTCATCCATATTCATGGATTTAGGATGCATACATCCTAGAATGGCCAATTCCTCACTGAATGTACACGCAAGATATCAACAGATCGATGGACAATTGGTTGCACAGGATGGTTTTTTTTTCACTGAGAATCTTCATTCGTCCTTATCAGTTGTCAGCAGTTCCATTAGCCATTACAGAACAAGGAGTCAGATTTTTCATGTTTTGAATAACAATGATATGCAGTTAGCACAGTAGTTCCTCCAGAGGTTGCTAGAGGTTCCTTGAGCAATGAGCAGTTTGTGTTTCTCTGGTCAGATTAACTGACACCAATCTATTTGGATATCTGAAGGATAACATTCCTTCCACAGGCCAGCAAAGTAGGAGACATTCTTGCAATTGATCACCACTCTAATTACTATATCTACAGATCACAGTATATTAAAGTCCAGGTTCCCTGAAGTTATTTCAAGATTTCCTACATGTTAAAAAGGTTGAGAACGACCGACTTAGACTATAGATGTTAAATAGTGTGGGAACATTACCACTAAAAAAAAAAGCATTGCGTCAAGTCTTAGCACAGCTGCGAAATAAGGAAGGGCAGTGGAAAGGGACTTGCATGGAAAATCTGGTTGGTGTAGAGGTAACAATTGAACAATACTTGACATAAATTCTTCAATAATGAGATATTAATCAAAATGCGGGCAATGGCCAACCAGTCCATTGTTCCTTTGGTTCCTCTTCCAGGCCAAGACTTATGGGGGTGTATCCCTATTGATTGAGGAAGAAAGGAGGGGAGAGGGCAATGAGGAGAAAAGGCCTTAGTTATAGTCATTGTTTAAAATGAGGGTTTACTTTAATGAACAATTCTATGTAATGTTTGAATTGTTAGTGAGGACAAATGTTCAGTATTGGGCATTTTCTTTTGATTTGCTTTATGATGCTGGAATGGTATTAGACATACCATGGGCTATATATGAGTATATCATTTTATACACCACCAGAATCTAGCAGAGGCCTAAGAGAAAAAAGTGGCCAGCCAAATATACCTGACAGAGGAAGATCAGGTGTAACAAGGGTGCTAGAGTACCTAACAGAGTCCCACAGTTTAAATTATATTAAACAATGAGGGTTTATAAAAGAGTATAATGTATGATGTCCATTTATCATCAACAGAATCTAGTAGAAGCCTGGGGGGAAAAAGTGGGCATCCTTTTACCTGGCAGAGGAAATCCAGGCCAAACAGGGCTGCTGCAAAGCAGTTTTAATGATATTATGCCATGAGGGTTTATATAAGAGTTTAAAGTATGCTATGCTTTTATTAACAAAATCCAGTAGGGGTCTGGGGGGAAAGTGGACAGCCTAATATACCTTGCAGAGAAAGAACAGGCAAAACAAGGTAGCTGGAGTAGCTGACAGTCCCACAGTATCAAAGATATTACACCATCGGGGTTTATATAAGAATGATGACACAACGACCCTGGAAGTAATAAAACTTCATAAAGGAGGGAGATTTGGAGGTCTTTATGAAGATCAGAAGGTTCTGGATGGAGACTGGAATGTTGCATAGTTGGAGTCCAAGTGGGAGAGATGCTGGTGACAGCTGAATTGTGTAAATAGAGAAGCTGAATAGATAAAGGAGAGGGAAGGGAGTGAAACCAGCTGGAAGAATCCACGAAGCAATGAAACTTATTCTGGGGCCCATCTTTTGTAAAAGGCCCGAAAAAAACCTGGGCATGGTGTAAGGTTTTAAGATGAACTTCAACACTTTTATTAATGATTTGTCATTCTGTTCATTCAGTCCTGAGATATTTTTCGACACAATAAAGTCCCGAAGGAGGGGAGGTGGGGGGCTTACAAGACCCAATGAGGACTTCATCAGCTCATGGTAAATGGCCTGCAGAAAGTGTGCCCGAAAGGAAAGCCCAAATTCCAATGTAAAAACTGAAAAAACTCCACATGTCCACGTGATAAAAGTATATAAAGAGAAATCTTCAGGCGTAGTTCTAGGAATATCAGTCCGGTACAACAGCAATTATTATTATTAATAATAATAATAAACAGGATTTGTATAGCGCCAACAAATTACGCAGCACTCTACATTAAATAGGGTTTGGAAATGACACACAGATACAGACAGTGACACAGGAGGAGGGAAGGACCCTGCACTGACGAGCTTACAATCTAGGATAGTGGTCCCCAACCTTTTGGACGTCATGGACCACTAAATTTACAGGCTGTAGACTGCGCATGGGCAGGGAGCCGTGTGTCACTCAATGGGGAAGAAACTTCCCCCAGAGTGACGTCAGGATGCCAGAACCTGCCCACTCTCATGGCGGGCTCAATATGTTGTTTGGCACCCCCCTTCCCCAAGTAGAGTCCTTCACCTGACCCTGCTGAGGGGGTGCACGGACCAGAGCCGCAGACCACTAAAATTTTCTCACAGACCACAGGTTGGGACCACTGATCTACGAAATAAGCCGAATCCCCGAAACATGTAGGCTTTTTATGCCATACGATTGAATGAAACCTGAATTCTAATTTCGGCACTTCTTCCATACCCAAAAGTAAAAACCTAGCTGAGGTTCCAACTTCTTATTACTTTGCTACTCTACTACATATTGGGGAGATGAGACACAGAAGGATATTTTCAGATTGAAGATACACCAAAAAACCTTTTGGTAGAAGTAGAACGATCGACTCTGACCTCTCTGCAGGGGAACTGACCCCATTAGCTCACATTTACCCCTCTGGGCACCTCACAGCTGCCCCACCTTTGTCATGTGTCTATGAGCCGGAGGGGCTGTCCACACGTCCCCACTGTGCAGTTTTCCCATCGGGATGTGCAAAGAGAAACTGGTTTGTCCACATCCTAAAAAAAGCAGCTTGAGACAGGGCTGTGTCATGTTACCAATAC
This sequence comes from Pyxicephalus adspersus, assembly GCF_032062135.1. Taxonomy (NCBI): domain Eukaryota; kingdom Metazoa; phylum Chordata; class Amphibia; order Anura; family Pyxicephalidae; genus Pyxicephalus; species Pyxicephalus adspersus. The sequence continues at coordinate 25,859 of NW_027317078.1, forward strand.
CTGAATAGTGCCTCTGTCAGCTTCTGTTCGCTTCCTCGATAGATCCATATATGTATGTAAAGATTTTGGAGGTATTCTTAGGATAGTACTTACCTGGCTGCCTGTGCTACTGGTAAAGTCAAAGCACAACTCCTAATATTCCATAAATCGGCCAAATACATTTCTGGGGCATCAAAACAAAACTTTGAAAAGTAGCCACAGTTGAGCAGCAAAGCTTGCCCCTGCCTGCGTGCTGCACAGAAGGACCCTTGCTCTGTATATGGGAGCAGTGGTCCCTGCTAGGTCAGAGCTAAGCCTATCCTATCAGATTTGCTGACTGCAGCTATAGGTTTGAGAAAGCAGATCAGAATGCTAGAGAACTGCAATCACAATTTTTGACATCTGTGACAAATGAAAAGATGGATAGTCTCAGAGAAAATAAAGGAAGCCCTACTCATACAACTAAAATCAGAAACGGGTGCTAAAAACAAGTAGCCTATTGAAAGATAAAATACCAAAAACAGCTATCCAACTTTTTTTCTCCCTATAGAAATCCTCATTCTAATGGGCCCGCCCCAGTTCGTGAATGGACAATAAAAGGAGAAGCAGCACATTAATCTCCCTCTGCCTTCTCCAGCCATTATCATGCTTCTTATCACCAATAATTGACTGCTTGCACTGCTTCTTCTGCTTACTCATCAGACCTGCTGACTACAATTGTCCTTATGCAAACCCAAAAAAAAAGTTACATGTTGCTCTGTCAATTTTCTACATGATAAGCAGCCACGGTGTTGGCAGGAAACAAATGCAAACTATGATTACATACAGACTAAATAAATGTCACCCCAGATGAACATTGGTGATTAGATGGAAAACTAGAGCATAAATAGCACTCCCTTTTCATCCTTTAGTGATCTTCTGGGGCAAGTCCAAGTAGGGATAAATTACATTGTTTCCTAGAAGGGGAGAACGCAGCGGGGTGTCTCTCGCATCCTTCCCTCGTCATAGAACTAAAGAAGCTGTGTGTACAGCACTAGAAACAATCACAAAAGAGACAGCAAAGCAACAGAAATAAGATGTGTACGGGACGTAACTCATTTTTTCAAATCTTGAACAAGTACTTTGGATGCTGAATTAAATAATTGAGACAAGGCATAAAATATGCGACCCCAGATAAGTGCAATGTCAGAATTGCCCTACAAAGTCAAGTGGTCAGATTTTTTACGCCAAAAATCAGACGACTTTTAGAAAAATGTTTAGAAAAAACATTAGTACCTGGATCTCACCATATCATTTGGCAATTTTTTTGTACCAGATGAAAAAAGAACGCCTACAATAACATTTGTGTAGTTTGAGGATGATGCAACGGGGAGCCTTATGCCTATCCTCCCCCTTCACGTATATGGAGCAAACAGAATATGGCTGGTGGAGATTTAGTGAATGTCTGTACGTAGCTGAGGAGTGGAGAAGAACGCTGAAAAGGATCAGTTGGGTGTCCAGATTATTGGATGTGGCAAAAATTTAAATTTTCCAAACAGGAATGTGCAATCTAATTTGCAAAAAAGTCAAAACCATTAGGAAAGAAGGGCCCCACAACTTCCAGCTCGCTCCCCATCCATACACAAACATGGACACACAAGAAATATAATTAATTGAATGCTACCATATTATGAGACATGATTGTCATAATAATACATTACTGTCTGCTGTCCTAAAATCCTAAAATTTTCATCAAATTTTTGTCACCGATTGCTACCATAAACAAACTTAACAGTAAATTTCTGGTTGGTTTTGTCAAATTCTGTGGCTTCTAATAAACATGTTTATGACTCCAAAAAGTCTTTGGAGTGACTTTGTCTCTGGATCTGCAACTCCCAAACTATGTATACACGCTAGAAAATGATCACAACTCGTCGATTTCTGTATTACGCTTTTCAACTTCAATAAAACATTTTTGAAATTATTGGTAACAGACAGAATTGTCAGTTAATTGTAATAAAATATCCAATGATGCCGCAAGATGATGATCCACAATGACTTTCGATGAGTGATATGGACGCATTGATTTCTAACGTCATCGTGTGTACAGATGTCGTTATACAATGCATGCAACCACGCATGCATGGGGTGTGGGGGTCAGGGGGAGGTGGTGTAATGTGAAAGATTATTTAACAATCCCATCTGACGTCGATATACCGCTTCGCTGAATTGACATATACATAACATTGCCATATACATAACATTGCATGTCATTTTTTGCGAAAACCTAATCATAGACGATTGCAAATATTAAACGACAATTTACTAGCCTCTTTACATAGCCTTACCTAAGTTGGACTAAATCAGCCACGAACTGGTTTTGGAAATTGTACATACATCCTTGCAGCTTTCACACGTATATTGTACGGAAACTTTTTTGCAAGGTCAGCAGATACACATTCCCAGACATAAAGTCGCAGTCTGTGCTGCGCACACAAACACAGAGTCACACACTGGTGGTCATACTTACCCTGCGTGTCTTCGTCTCTCTCTGCTCGCCCAGGTCTCTTTTCTGCCAGGTTCGGAGTGTACGTGAGTGTGTGTCACATGACCCTCCTCCCTCCAGACTCCCTACCTAATCAGTGCTGCCTTATCTGTGTTGTGTACACACAGGGACTTCCCCTTTAACTCCTGCTACTACACACATGTACTGGAGGCTCCGCATGCAGGACTCACTCACAATACAGTGTGTCCTGGCATCAATACCCAGGCATTTTACAAGGGTTTTTACTGCCCTTTAAATTATTTTTTATTGTTTTACAAGCATGTTTAAAGAACGTTGGTGTTTTTGGGCATGCAAAAGACTTTTATCTACAAAGTAGATAAATAATCATGATGTAAATGCTGAAAACTACCTAAAAAAAAAACTAAATGTAAAAAGAAAATTAACAAAAATACCATTTGATACCAGAAAAAAAGTATGTGAGGAAGCCAGTTCCTTGCATAACATTTCGCACTACCAGAAGACAACAATTCGGCACATTGCTTTACTGAACAATTTTCTGTCTTGAAATAGTTCAAGAGTTTGTTTTTTTGTTGATGATTTTTCCTGTTTGTGAATAATACATTACACAAAGATATTTTGTAGGATTTCCCTAATTTAACTTTAATTTTTTTACATAAAAATACATATATTAATAGTAAAACAAAATACTAATAAAATAATAATATACATGATATAAGTATATTTATATGTTAAAAATATATCAAGATATTGAATAGAAGCATAAAAATGCACAAAAAAATCCCCTCAAAATTTAAAAGGGTATCTTTTAATAAAGCTGTGAATCTGATATTTGCTTAAACTTTCCTTAAACCTGGGAGATTCTGCATCCAGGAATGGTTTGCAAACCAGGCATGGTTTGGTGAATGTCAGATTATTTACTTTAGAAGTATGGAGTATTTTTTATGTCATGGTGAAATAAGTAAAAGATCAGTTAACTTGAAATTAATAATGGTCTTGCAATATAAAATTCTCCATAATCACGCCACTTATTTCTATAAGCAACAAAGATTCATCAAACATGAATGAAACAATGTGAGGCCCTGCATAGAATATAATGGTACATATTTCTTTAAACTCGTTCAGCACTTTGTAACCACATGTTGTAGCAGAAGAAAAGTGTGAAAGGGCCCCAACCAAAGACTTCTGTTCTCTTCAACCATCGAACTACGGGAAATATTTTTTTCAAAGGACCAGCATACACTAAAAGTGATTTTTTTTTAAGTATAGTTGGAGAATGGCAGTCCAAATCTACCCCTGGCTTTTTATACAATCTTAAAACTCCAATAGTGAGGTCATCTTCCCATCATTTCCCATCATGGTTGTTACCATCTACCTTTGTGTGGTCCAGCTCCTCTTGTTTCATTCTCCATGATATATTATAAAAAGATGGTGAGAACCTATCATATTGGCCTTTTTATTTTTCTAGCATTCTTGTAGTCTTTTTCCTTGGTAGGGGTCAAACTTGAGGCTTTCTATATCGATAAAGATGGCCGCCATTATATTACTTGTAGCACAAGTAAAACGTAAAAGTGTAAAAGGGACCCGAGATGTAGAACATTCACTTCAACCATCCAACTATGGGAATTTTTTGTTTTAATTAACCAGTTTACCCCAAAAGTGGTATAGTTGGACCATGATGGGCTAAATTGGCCCCTGGCTTCCTATAAGTGCTATAAACTTCAACACTAAGGTCATCTTCCATTGTTCCCAGCTCTGTTCTTGTCTACTTGAGAGCTTTAGTTGATCCAGTCCACTTTTGTGTGTTGTGGATGGGGACATTCAGGTGGACAGAAACTGATCTGGGAATAATGGAAAGATGATCTCACTGTTGGAGGTTTTAGTGTGCTCTGCCTACTCCCGCTTTTTTTTTGTAACATTCCTGTATTCTCTTACTGTAACACAACCCTATGGCACTGCCAGGAGTCACAATGGAGGCCCCCTTAATTAAGAATGTTGGCCAACACCGCCACTTTTGTTACCTGTGTAAGAGCTCTGAGGCTGCTGGCATCACATCCAAGATGGCAGCACTCAATGTTAGTCTCAGGTCATTTAGATGTCTACACATTAAAATGAACAGACTGGCTTTGATTTACTGACCCAAAGCAAACCTGTGGCTATTGAAACCATAGATCCCATTCTGTCCCATTGTGTTCCCCATTGGTTCTGTAATTGATTTTGTTAGCACTTTCATCTCCACACAATGTGTTATCACTGTGAAATAAATATGTTTACCTGCAGCCAAGTACAATTGCCTCTCTGGGTAATTAAAGATAAGCAGTTTATCCAGGTAAAAGTCCCAGCATTGCATTGTTGGTTACCCTTTAACTGCTTTAACCAATGCTGACTACTAATTACCATCTTGTTAGTGGTGTCTCCATCACTAATTAGTGAAGATTGATTGTGTTTAGAGACCAAATGGTCACACTTCTCTGATCTCCTTCAGTGTAAGGTCTGTGTTTTATTTTATTATGTAGCAATCCTATTGATACCCCCATGTGGGTGGCTCCCCTGTGTCTCCTTGCCATTATCAAATATGACAACCCATGCCTTCAGGCACAGGCTTTCCACTGGTAATAATCTCAAAAAGTTAAAAGATCACCCACATTAAAAAAAAAAAAAAAAAAAAAAAAAATGCTTTTTATGATACTATAGGACAGGGGTGTCAAACTCAGGCCCAGGGGCAAAATTTGCCCCCCAACGTACTTTTTCTTGGCCCCAAAGGAATCTTAAATATGAACTGCAGCTGGCCCGCTGCTGCATTGAAATACCGCCGCTACTACAATTCCCAGCATCACTCGCGTCTATAGACCAGTGGGCTCTTTGCCCATGCGTGGCCCCGCATTGGACTGTTTTATAGACGCAAATTCCGGGAATTTTTGTAGCCGTGCTATTTCAATGAAGAGGGAGTTTCAGTGGCGGGCCACTCATAAGATTTAGCCCCGCATTGACTGCATCTGGCATTTCCAGCACTCCCCCTCAGCTGTACTTTTCCTTGCTACTCAAAGACATGGACTTGCATTGTTGGATTTTCATAGAAGAATATTGTGGGATTATTATTGTTAGCCTGTGCAAAAAGGTTACCATTGAAATTAAACTAAGAAGGCTACAAATACAGAAAGAGGCAGAAGATTTTTTCCTAAATAAAATAAAAAAAAATAGTAAGCCTCTTTCTATTTTAGGCTTGTTCCAGATTGAATGTGAACCGAAAACTCTGTTTCCATATGAAAAGGGTTTAAATCTAATGAGAAGGAAA
>NW_027317079.1:0-31362 GCF_032062135.1 Pyxicephalus adspersus
ACTGATGTACTGATTGCTCTACTGCTCTTCCTTATATAAACATACTTTAAGGTTAAGGTGAGAATGGGGAGGTTGCTGGAGCGCTCCATCAACATTTTGCTATGAGACCTTTAAATCTGTTGTTATGCCCCCCAAAAATAATGTAATTATGTGCCAAATGTTCTGTATATTATATCAGTGCATTGCAACGAAAAATATTCAAAAATATACAAATAAATACACTTAGTGGACTTCAGTATTTATTTTTCAAAAATTGAGAGGCAAATTTAGCTAAGCAAATACTCAATTGTAAGAATGTGTTTTCAGTACACAAAGTGAATTATAGTAAATAAGATAACACTTAAATCAGTTTGAAAACCCAATCATGAATGAAAATAAAAAAAATGTACTCGCACATAAGTTGTTGATTAAATGAACACGGCTTTATTTTATATACTAAGCCTATTTCATGTGGATAAGTAACAGCCTCTGCTGCTTTTATATTGTCAACCCCAATAACTTTCAACTTTTAAAGGGAGCAAATTTGTATTTTAGTTTTTGGTTATTTACTTATTATTTTTTAGGTTATTTACCTAAAAATGTGTTAATTTTCACAACAAATACAATGCAAACAAGATTAAAAATTTGATGGCAAATCTAAAACAAAATAGATATGAATTATCTGAATTCAAGCTTTTAGTCAGGAGATGGAACTTGAGGCTCCAAATGCAATCCTGTTGAATTCACCATATGGAATCATGTTGCTTACAGAGCACTATAGCTCAAGGCACAAACACACCTTAATAAACAGCGACTCCCCCCTTCTTTCCTCCACCTGCCTGGCTTTATTTGCAGTTGAGTGACATTGTACCTGAAAGAAAACATTTTCTGATGCATGGCATTTCAGATATACAAATATTGTACATATACAGTAAACATTAAAATAACCAGTTTAATACCACAATTAAAATGAACAAAAACATTTAAAAAATACTCTTTAAAATATTTAAATATATTTGACCCTAAATCAAACCTCTATTGAAAATATCCCCAGCACTAGAGGTTAATTATCCTCTATTGCCACGGATCACACATCTTCTCAATAAATGAATGTGGCCGAGGTTGCCGCATTTATTGAGGAGAGTGTGGGATCCCCGGCACTAGAGGTTTATTAACCTCTAGTGCCCCGGGGATCGCAAACAGGAGGATTCCCTGCAAATCCTTCTGTTAAAATTTTCTTAGATCTTATGATGGTTTCGCAAAATCGGTTCGCCTAAATTTCGCAAAACCATCTGAAGTTTGAGGAAATTTTCGCCAGAATGCTAGAGGCATTCTTGCTCATGCCTATTGCCTTCACACTGAAGCCCTTCTGCTGATACCAGGGTAAACTTACATTCTTTTTCACATCAGGTAATGATGTAATAATGATTACAGAGTTGTCTTACTGTATGTCTTTTATATCTGCCTAGATTTCAGCTTTAAAAGTTTAAATTTTGTTTTATCTAATGAATCTAGCAAATCAAATATTTCGGATTTAAATTGTAGCAAACCAAATTATGAAGGTAAGCAGAATAGGAGATGTCCACAAGCCCCGAATTTAGTTCACAATATGTGAAAAAAAAAACAGATAAATGGAAAACAAAACATATTTTGTTTTATTAAAGGATAAAGATAGTTTTTTTGTTAATTTTTTATTGCAACGAAAAAGCCAACACAAACATCAAGCTACATATAATGCTTAATTTAGGCCCGAGGTGAAACAATAAATAAGGTTAAATAATGAAATTTGTGTTTCCCCGAAAATAAGACACTGTCTTATATTTTTTTTGGCTCCCAAAAACACACTAGGTCTTATTTTCAGGGGATGTCCTATTTTTCTAGACTACAGTACAGTAAGACTACAGTACACATTTATTGTTGAAAGTCACTCATGATCACTCATGTTCCATTGATTGTCCCCTTCTGATGTGCCGTTCATATACCCCTTCTGATTTTACCGGTATGTATGCTTTTATTTTCTTTTTCTCCTAGGTCTTATTTTCGGGGTAGGTCTTATATTAGGGCAGGTTTACAAAATAGTGCTAGGTCTTACTTTCGGGGTAGGTCTTATTTTCGGGGTAGGTCTTATATTAGGGCAGGTTTACAAAATAGTGCTAGGTCTTACTTTCGGGGTAGGTCTTATTTTCGGGGAAACAGGGTAGTATCTTCCACCAAAGATAGAGACCCAAAATATCAGAAGGAGTAAGCTCCGGTGTGCCCAGCCTGAAGTGACACTGAACAGGCCATTTGAGAGAGAGAGAGAAAGACAGGCTTTTGAAGGATACAGCTAAACTTTGTTTTAAGCATCCTAAAACTTAGACAGAGGTCTCCTCTGCTAGCCCTGGGCTAACACAGGTATACTAGTCTACTGAACATGCAATAGTAGTATGCAGGTATATCATGCCCTAGTTACAGCAATAAACATCGTTCCCCACCCGACGCGTTTTGCCCCGCAAGGCCTCTTCAGGGGTTTTGGGAGACTTTGTGGTATTGCTGAAAACTTTTGCCCAGTAAGACTTGACGCCACTTGCTATTTGAAGAAAATTCTAAACATAAAATCCAATAGTGATTTGGAAGTAATTGAAGCTGGCCCTGCGATTGTGGATGAAGATGGCTTTATGATCCGTAGGAAAAGGTCATGGATGGTATTTGTTGATGTTGACGGTGTTGTCCCTGCTATGACCCACTAAGTTTAACAAAAATCAGATACCGGTCAGGGCCATACAATGGAAAAAGCTGTAAAAGAAGTCTGTTGGTGCAGCAATACCAGATTATCCATTGACAGGCTATATTAGATCCAACTCAACCAGGTGTTCATACCCCATTTAACAAATGGTGTAATTAAGACTTCTGATAACTCTTCTTAGATGTCAAAGTCATGCAAAAGAAATAAATCAAGCATATCATATAAAAATATCCATAGGGTTGTAAATTATGGTCAACACTCCAGACCAAAAAAGAGGATAGAGCAGGACAGCTACAAGGATGTACATGGCTTCTTATGACATCTCCAGCAGAATGCATCCTCTTAGAAATACAAGAGACTGCAGGTGTTTAATACCATTGTGTAGGAAGTTTGCGAATTAACTTCTGGTATATATTACAAATAGATGCTTTATGGCCATGGATGTTCTTTTTTTATGCAGTGAGGTATGTCTAGGGAGTTCTAGTTATCTCATTCGTTATGAATAGAATGTTCTGTGATAAAACCATGTAGCAGGACATAGCACATGTTAAAATCCATCACTGTTGCCTAAGCAAGCAGCAGATATTGACTAGTGAGGATAAGACATGCAATATTGTATTTTATCTTTCTTATAAGACACAAGGAAAAGCTGAGATGATGTTCAAGTGTACGAGTCACATATTATCATTTAGATTGGGAAAGGAAATTGCTATTGGGCAAAGCCGTATTATTCTCCTACCCTTAGCCAGTGAATATAAGTAATTATGCTTTTACTTGTGACATCTCATTAACATCAGGGGTCATTCATTTATTCTAATGAATTTGCTAATCTACCCATGATCCAACTGTGGAGATTAATGTTGAGGATCCTACGGTAATGAAGGATGTATGAATAATACCTGATAATAAATTGTAAACCCTGAAACTGGGGATATTCAAGAGATGGATAGTAGAAAATAATCTGAACTGTATGGTCTGAATTATGCATAGCTGTAAAGTGACCTTTGAGATATTTTCAAAATTCACAGAGCTTTAACATGAAGTTTACTCATCATTCTACCTGAATTCAATTAAAAATGTATGAATTCTGAATAAAAGCTGTGAAAAAGTTATGTAAAAACATTTAAAAAGGCCCCCTTGGGTGTCTTCATGTACCGGTAAATGGAACTAAACTTAAAAATTAGAAAATATGAATTGACAAGTTTTTTTTTGGAGAAGGTACATGCTTTGCCTCTTCTGTAATAAATTAACAGTTCACAGTCATCTCTGTAATGTACACTAAACTGAACATGCAGCTCAGTGTACAATCTTAACATACCTGGCTGCTAGGAATGAATTAAATCCTGTGCACATGCATCAAGATGACCAAAGATCATGTACCCAGAAAAGGACTAGAAGAAGACTACAGAAAATAAGTAAAAATGTCAGAGCCAAAGACGGAGCAAGGAGAAAATTATAATTTAATTATTTAATAATTATTGTGAACAGACAATTCATTTTTTTATTTGGTGAAGAGAACTTAAAAAAAAAATGACTACCTCAAAATGTTTTTTTTAGGCTAAATTTTACCTTAAATGTAACCTAAAAATTGTTGATTTTTTTTTTTTTTGCAATTCCCTCAACCTATTTACACCCAGCAGGAAGACCTAAAATGTGCTTCTCTGGCACATCGGCAACGCACCCTTTATCTTCTTATGAGGTGCTGTTCATCTCCAGTCTTTGGGGTCCATATAAATTTCTGGAAATGAATATAAACAGTAATTTTTTGACAATTTGTAAATTTACTTTGACACTGGCTAAATTTACTGCAGTCTCCTAGAGAGATACCAACACTGTGATTGGATCCTGGCCCTCAAGCACTAAACCTGGACACCCCTGCTCTAATTAGTTCATTTTCTGTTGTGGCTGCTGGAAAGATATGTTAAGTTTAAATGTACCTGCTGAATGTGACCAGCTTTTGGTTCTCGTGAGCTGACTCCAAAATTATATAAATGCATTTCAATGTGCACACAAGCACTTTCTAGTGCATTTCATTTAGGGATCAACATTAGCAAAACTGGTTTACTTTTTTAATAATTTTTGCATTTTAACTGACCACATAACAAGGCAACAATGCAGTTTTTTTACTAGTTGCAGACATATGGCAAAAATAAAAAATAGGAGGCAATCTTCCTTGTCAGTCTTTTGGCTGGCTGCTGACGTCCTGCTGTTCTTCATTATCCACCAACACATGCATATTTAAGTCCAGTTAAGTATAATACTGTTCTGAAATCATGGTCCTTTTGACTCTATAAGATATTCAGTGAAGCCATTTGGGGGACTATGTTGACGAGGTCTGACAGGAATATAGATAATAAAAGTTCTTACATCAAAATATATTAGTATAATATATACTATACATCAGTGGGTCCTTTTTAATTGCATGGCAACCTTAAAAAGTCAAGAAGAATAGACTACCACCAAGAATCCCACAATCTACCAATTTAATGAATTTGAAAGCTGTGGCCAACCAAGAAATTCCACTTTTCAGTACATGACAATTCTGCACTTGTATACCTTGCTTTTCATCTTTCATCCTATCCAACCTCTCACGAGTAACCCAACAGCGTATCAATTGCAGTCTCAAAGAAGAATCCCCTGAGGAAGCTTTTTAAATAAAACACGTTGGGGATAGAGACCTAAATTCCGATTGGGTTGCAATAACATGGTTTCAGAATTTACCAAATAGCTATAATAGTCACTTTTTCTACCCAGGGTATTAGCATAGCTGATCTATGTTCAACTCAGAGCAACTTGAGTTTAATAAACTATCATTGTTTTAAATTAACTGCCAAACAGCCTGTCTTTTCTCTCTTTTTCTAATTTTGTGTACTATATAATTCCAGGCTTGTAAACCTTACATTTACTATTCTGAACTGATTTTCCTGGAGACCAACAATACACCATTCACTCCTTGTCAACATGTCATAGCAGTCTATTGTTAAAGCAGACCTATCACCAAACTTTTTACTTTACAGAAGAATAGACAACCCTTTTACATAAGGTAACATTTATCCCCTTTTTTTATAAAAAAAAAGGGATGTAGCCTTTTGCCTTTTATCTTTACGGCCGCGGCGGGGGGGGGGGGGGGGGGGGTTTTTCTTCCATGGGAAAAAAAATGTTGATCACGCCCAGTGAGATTGGCATAAAGAATATGGCTGAACCAGGTGCTTCTTACACGCCAGAATGAATTTGGATTCTAAGATGACACAGGACCCAATCTAGGAAAGCTCTGCAAGTAAAGGTAAGTGACTTTAGTTTAGTTATGTGTTAAGGAGACCACATAGAAAGAATGTCATCTGCCAATAAATGCCATCTCTGCTGTTTTACCTAATAAGACAATTGGTTTACAATCACACATACATCAGTTACAAGCTTGTGAATAATGCGAGTATGAAGCTGTAATCCTGGGCAATTTTCTGTAAACATGATACTTTACAAGCATGCAGCTAACTTTACTTAGTTTCCATAACAGTATTGTTTGGTTCTATTGGAAATTAGCCAAATGTGGGAAATCAGACCAAATACAAACATCAGTAGGTTTATTTTAAATGTAGTATTGGTCAAATTTTCCTCAATTAAATTTGCAGACTGTGCAACTCAAGTGAGGCAAAAAAAGATTATCCAAATCTAAACTGGAACATTACCTTTCCAACCACTTGGTTTACAAGGCAGATCTTTATTGGTCCTTTAAATACACACAGCAGGTAACCGCTGTCCAACTGTCCACCTTGTACCATTCTTGAAAACAGAATGAGCAGCCTGTTTTGTTTTATAAGGAAGACAAGCGTGAGGCACTCGGATGTATTGTTATACGATAGTACAACAACGCCTGTCATTGAAGCATGGTCTGTAATTCAACGCCACACATCACTAATGACCTTCTCATGATGATATTAGGGAACTCCTATATACTGTCCCCCCCCCGAGATCCTTTAAGTTTATATTTATTTTAAGTTAGCAATGCTAAGAGTAATGATGATGTGGAAAATAAAGTACCACAGAGCAAATGGTCAAAACAATTGATCATTCAAAACAATTAAATATGATTATTTGTTTCTTGCTGTGGGCTACTGTCATGTATACTTTGAAGTCTTCCTCTTAATAAAAAAAACCTTTGCTCTCTGGAAGAATCGGAGATCACTCTGGGCTGACCTTTTCCACACATGGGAACTAAATGTTAAAATCAATCATCTCTAATGCACAATATTTGTACAAAGAGGAAGTAATACTGTGCTCTACAATTGTACCCAATGCTAGTTGAGAAGCAAACCTTCCGGGAGGAGACAAAAAGTAAAGGACGTGTACATTTTTGGACAGATCTGGAAGGTAGTTAAAAAAAATGATTGAAAAGATAAGTGGTGCTCATGATATGATACATAATCCATTGCATAGATCAATTACAGTTAAATATGTGAAAAAAATACTTATGAGAATAAAACTCATTCTAGAAAGCAATAGCTAAAAAAGAATTGAGACACACGGTATCTGTGTTCAATTTTTAATTCAATCTGTTTTCTAATTTTTTTTATTTTCTGTTTTTCATTTTAATTTTTTTTTGATTAATTCTTTTTTGATTTATATGTGTCCCGCACGACTAATGTTAACCACTAGACCTATGGGAGCATTCAATTGTGTTTCTGAATGGTGGTTTTTTTTCATAAGGGTGTGTAGGTAATTTACCTTTTACCATTTGTCCCCAATAATGGATCTTTCGGACCCTTTACTCATATGTGGTGGATGTGTGGGTGCAGCATTATACTGTCAGTGTGTTATACATCTGAAGTTTGAACTAAAAAGACACATTTTTGCCTCTATCGACAAATGAAATATTATTGTTCTGTCTCAATCCCGTATTTGGTGTAGATTTTACCTTTTATATCCTAAAATAATTGCCAAAGGCCATTTTTAATGAATCATTAGTTTTGCTAGCCTTTCCTTTCAATTAAATCTTTGTTTTAGCCTAATAAAGTCCAATTGAAGTTGTAGCAAAAGGCAATGAAAAACTTCTTAAAACAGTTTCCTGAAAGAACTGCAGGACTTAAATACAAAGACACAGTTGCTGGTTCTACATATTAAATATTATATGTTTGCTCTCACGCTCAGAGACTTTCTAATATAAACCCAGCTACACAATTTCGGATCAATATTTATATGGATTGTTCCTACAGCTGTTCTCTTATATTTATTTCAAAAGCAAACCAGATGGGTCTGTCACTAAATTGAGGCAATATGCCAAATTCCAGTTGGATTGTTGATTAAACTTATTTCTTTCCTTAAAAGGTATACTCTATATATTGTACTTTCCCTATCAGTCAGGAGCTCTTTCTTATTTTAAAAGGCATAAAATACATATATTATATTATTTCAGAGCCAGCTGTTTTCTGCATTACAGGCAATGTCAAAGCAGTTTGACAATTACCATTTGTGCATTCATGCAGCAGCAAAGAATTACCTCTCTGTCTCGAAGGATCTCTCTGTGTTCAGTTGTACTATGTTTTACAGGTGTGTACATAAATAAACCTAAATTTCATTACATCTTATCCATGTTTCAGCAACTGGTTTTAATTGCTTTTAATTACATGGAAGAGAAATGAGATATTATGGAGGCAAGCACAGGTGGACAACACAGGTAATTTAAATGTGTAAATGAAGCTTGTGAACACTAAATGGAGGTCTTCAATGTTCCTGAACACTGAATGAAGACGTCTTTTAGTAATTCAAGTAGATCCTAAGATAATCAAAAGATCCTAGAATAATCAAAAGAAATTAAGTATGTATTTTCAATATCACCTGTTCATAATTTGCGTCTACTTCGGAAGAATGTTAGGTAACAAAGCATGTTTTAATGAAAGCAGCATAGGCGGGTGAATGGGGGTTACTTCTGACCTACTTTAAAGTGTCTTTAAAGGAAAACCTTTTTTTAGTTTGGATAGAGTGGGAAAGGGTCCAACCATCTGTCAAAATGTTATTGCTTTCTGTGTCCCCATTAGGGAAATGTATCATTTTATTTGTCCTGGTGATCATGATCACCAAGACAGAAAATTAAGGTCTTTAGAGTTGTTATCAGGGCAAAAGGTGAAGGTAAACTATCCAATAGGAACAAATGCTCCAGTGCCGACTATCTTAGATAAAAAGTCCCCTACCCATTGGAGAAATGTCCTATTATTTCCTTATGGGCATACGGGTAAAGAAGTGAAAGAAACTCTCCCCAGTGAGGTAAACTTAGAAAGCTTTAAGCTATCAGTACTCTATGAAAAGTTGCCAATTTTACACTTTTAGAACTAAGAATATCTGGGCAGTTAAATCATCTCCTAATATGGAATGAGACCACTTGTCATCAGCCTACTCTATTCTGGGTTCTTCCCCCCTAACAATCTTTCAATCAAATTATTTTTCTTTTATCAGTCTTTCCTTTTGGATATGAACTGTTGGAATTACCTGGATTTTAAACACATAAAACTTGAAAAGGTGAACAAGGCAAATTTATCCCTAAAACAAGTAAAGTCAATCATCTCAAGACAAAATTATTTTTCACTAAAAAATACATTTTTGACATTGAATATAAAAGATGCATGAGTAATTCACTGGCCCTGATTTATTAAAGCTCTCCAAGGCTGGAGAGGATATACTTTCATCAGTAAAGTTGGGTGATCCAAATATTTGCTAACAAGGTTTTCTGGATCACCCAGCTTCATTGATAAAAGTGTATCCTCTCCAGCCATGGAGAGCTTTATTAAATCAGGCCCACTGTATTCAGGACACGTGTGAACAGTTTACAAATGCTGACAACTGCCCATCCAAACTGCCTCTGAATACTCCCACATTTTTAGCAATATGATTGGTGGCTGGCAGGCTGTCAATCATGACTTGACTGCCCTGGAACTATCCCTGTAAACCTAGCCAATTTGTATTTTACTCAGGCTCATTCAGAGAAGAAATGAAAAGATGGAATAAGGGTCCATTATATCTTTTTCCTGTGCAAACATACATCCTTAAACAGATCTGGCCATAGAAACAAAGTAAACTACACATATCTATTGCCCCCAGACTCATATATTGGAAAAGAAAATGACACTCCTTGTCAGGGATGTTTTATTCTTTGTATACACCGTATTATTTGGGCTGAAGAACCTTGTTTTAAGTCTTATATAAAACAATAGGATCTGGACCCTTGAAAGTAGACTTTGTGCATCACCAAATATAGTGCTGCTTGAAGGATCGGAGCATCGAAGACGCAGTGATTCAAGGTAAGCATGTCTAAAAATTGGCATATCACAGATAGGAGGTGTCATTGACTTTATCCAAATATTTATAGGATGCAATAGATTGCTTTGAAAGCATTTACACACGTAAAAAAGCAAAAACAACTGCTAAGTGCCATTAGGGCTTGTCTTTAGCCATGTCTTTGTAACTTTATGTGAATCTTTATGTGAATCTTCATGTAAATATGGAAAAACAAATACATATCCAAAAAAAATTAAAAAAAAAGACCATATTCATGTACTATAAAGCATATCAAACTCAGAATTTTTACTTTAGATACATGCACAGTGAGATTGGCAAGTTTTTTCCCCACTCTCCGTCACCCGATCTCTCGCCTGCAGAGTGTGAAATTGGGTGACGTAGGAAGAAGAACCTGGAAGAATAGAGGAGAAGATGACAGCTCCTGGATGTCCATCTGTGCCGGGTAAAAGATGGATACCGGGACGACGTGGGACCCAATGGAAGAAACCTCCCGATGGATAGACTGATCTGTGGGATTGAAGGTAAGTGTGATTTTTTTAGTTTTGGGTTTACTTCCACTTTAATATTATGTAACTATTTTTTCATATGCAATATTTTTATAAAATTAGTACTTTAGGAATAATGTCTACCAATAACTGTCATTTCCCACAGCTGAAAAAGTCCCAGGCCAAATTGGCCTGTTTTAGACTCAGACAGATGTTATATGTTTTTTTCTCTGTGTCTTCTTTGTATTCCAGGCCAGATCAGCACACTATTTTTCATACTGTAATCTATTGTACCATGGATGAACTATATGCACCCAGTATACTATTCTATTACTAAAAAGACATAAGGTCATGCAGGGGCAGCAATAATGCTGAGTAGCAGTGGCAGTTGGGCTACAATGTGAACAGTTTTGGCAGCATGATGTGGATGTGTGGTAGCTGTTGTAAGAGTGACATCACTGCTCATCGCGCATGTATCTCCCTTTTGATCTTCTCTGCATACTGTTGTGGTTCAGCAATTATTAATGTATGCCAGCTGCATATTTGACCTCTAGCAAGGGTCATTGGTGCTGTCTAAGCAACACAAAAAAATATGCAAGGAGCCAATACACAGCCAATCCCGTTTTTGTATGTGAGCATTTGTATATTATGAATGTAGGGTGATTGTCTGACAAGACATTGGATGCAAGGAAAGTTATGAAAATGCTGTAAGGAGGATGAACAAGTATTTTCTCAAATACACACCATAGAAACACACTAAAAGGGTAACATAGTGAAATGTACAAATGTAGCTGTGCTTTCTTTGATATAAATATTGACTTGATCTTCACCCTGTTCCTACCAAAACAACTTCCAGCAAGGCCAACAATTTGGTGGTCAACCTCACAGACTAACTGGAAGATAAAGATTGAAAGCAAAGCTTTCTAGTTTAAACACAAATTATTCAATGAAGCTCCCCTCATTTGTATTACCTGGTCAACCCTTTTTACTATAGTGCCAACTTCACTTTGAAATATTGTTTTGAACTTAGATAGCAATTCTGATGATTTAAAGTGAATGTATTAGTAATTTTTAAAGCTTAGCACCCCTGCACATAGGAACCGACTGAGAGTATAGCCAGACTCACACAACAGTAATGACAAAATCTGAAATCACACTTACAGAAACTTAAAACTAATACTATCAGAAACCTAAAACTAATACTCTAAATGTGCCTCCCTAAGGCTTTGGCTGCAACCTTTACAACAGTCCTGTGCCGCTGTACTGCTGATGGACTCCTCAGACTTTGAGAAAGAGTACATACTTCCCCCCTGTCCTCCGAACTTCAGAGCACAGTGAGCAGCCAATTGTAAAGGTACACCACTGTCATATGGACGACATTGCTAGCCCTATTGTAATCGCTGATATTTGTAATTGGCAATATTTGCACCGTGGTACTAGCAGATATACTTCCCAGACTTCAAGGCTCAGAATTGTACCTAAACTTCTTCTGAAAGCACTTTTATTGACCACTAAGACATTCTTTTTGAAACGGGAGCCAGAGTATAGTCAAGTCTTAGTTCTTAGCGAAGCTTAGTAAACTCAGAATCAAAAGTGAGTTTTATGGATATTGGCTAATACTGATAACATTTTGGAATTCTTGTTCACAGATTGGACTTTTAGGTTTAAATTTGTAAACTGGCTGGTATGTTCATGTTAAACATCCTGTATTTCTGTTTCACTGTTTGCAATGTGTAGTAGCTGTTAGCTTGATTCAATATGTATGCAGAAAAAGGTGAGCATGTCAGAAACATAGCAAGGGGAATGTTCAGAGAGCACAAGGAGGCCAACTTGGCAAACACCTCATACAAAAGTAAAGGTTGTTATAAGGCTGGAAAGCATGACTAATGAAGCAGCACATTTATTAATGAGTTAATACCTACATAAAACAACTTCATTTCCTCTGGGGCACCTTTAAATGAACCTGGAAGATGTCCAGTGCTAATACTATATGTTAAGAGTTCACTCCTGAGGAGGGACTTTTATGGAAATGTTGTTAAAATCAGTGCACTTAATACCTCTAACCCAAATTCCAGCCCCCAGTAGTTTTTAAGAGAAGTGCATTAAAGTACATCTAAATCCAATCACCAAAACATAATATTATTACACATATTAATATAGCACCAACATATTACACAGTGCTGTACAAAGTCAGTGGTCATGTCACTAGCTGTCCCTCAAAGGAGCTCACAATCTAATGTCCCTACCATAGTCATATGACTTTCATACAGCCTAAGGAAGCCAAATAACCTAACTGCATGTTTTTGGAATGTAGGAGGAAGTTGGAGTACACGGAGGTAACCAACGCAAACATGGAGAATCTGCAAATTCCATGCAGATTTGAACCTGGGACCCAGCATTTTTACCATTTATTTGAAAATTCATTTTCTACAGCTATAAGTATAATAAAACTTGGTGGTCCTGACATGAAGGTTTTCATTCAGATGCACCCAAATTTAGCGTATCAATGCCCTGTCCTTGTTTTACTAATTGCTTTCCTGTTCACATTTGTCTTCAGTAGGCGCTGCAAGTGGCAGTACAAGTGCATGCAAAAAGGACATTACTGCAAGGAGATTGCAAAAAACATCAGCAGCAAAGATAAAAAAAACAAAAATGATATTATACAAATATTTATATTACACAGTTCTAGTTCAGGGTAAGGATCTACATAATGCACCATCCCTGGAACTGACCAAGTAAATGTGTTTGCTATGTTTATTATAATACATATTTGAACTGTATTAGGAATATTCAGGTTTCTGTTTATCATGTATCTATGTGTATTAAGTGTGTATGTAGTGTGCTGTGGACACGGTCAGTTTCAAGTAAACGCTCTGCAACCTTTCTAAAATATTCACATAAATATTCATATCCTCTTTACAAAATGTAAAATATCACAAAATGAGAACACATAGCACTACGCTGAGTTGGAATATCCTTTCCCAAGTAAAATATAAATAAATAAGTAAACAGAGTGAGATGGAGATTTCATCAATGTGTTTACACTTGGCGAGTCCAATACCCTCCATTTGCAAATAAACCTTATTTATGTGCTGCACTTACATGGCAGACAGTTTAGCGTGCATAGAAACAAACCCTTGTGAGCTGTGTCACTCTTTCTACAACTGTTGCTTAAAGCAAATCATAATTTAAATGCTATGAGTTCAGCTAAAACAAATGAGAACTTCCTGGATCACATCCTTTCCAACTGCTGGAGTATTGCTTTGATGATTTCATTTATGCATCCTTTAGATAAGATTATTTACATTGGATTTTATTCAGCGTGAGTTATTATATTCTGCTTCAAACAAATGAATCAGATTTTTTAAGCGAATGGAACTGCAGGAAAGTGGAAATGATCAATTCTAAGTTTTTTTTTAAAGAGGGTGTGGACATGATATGCTCGCAGGTAAAACAGCTTTTATATGATGTCACTGCCACATGGAATGTAGAATAGTAGTGACTTGAATACCCTTACTTGTATATTGTGCTAACAGTTTGTTTGAATCACAATATGGCAGGGTTTGCTTTTTTTTGCTAATGTATGCTTCCAATACATAGGTACTAGATGGTTTTACATTCTTTCCCTTGTTGGTAATTTTTTTTTTTAGGGGGAAACTAATTAACCTAACAGCTTGTTTTTTAGAATGTGGGGGGAAACCCACACAAACACAGGGAGAATCTGCAAACTCCATGCAGATAGTCCCCTGGCCAAGATTTGAACCTGGAACCCAGCACTGCAAAGGCCAGAGTGCTAACCTCCGAGCCACTGTGCTAATATAAGCCAACTTGTACACAGCACAAATATTGAGAGTAGATATACCGACTAAAACTTAGACAATGCCTGGAGGGCACAAAGTACCCCCTTAATGGGCAGGGGTGCCGTGATCTGTGACCTTTTTTCATTCACATGGCACATTTATACATTCTCTACAAATGTTTACAACCATGTTTTTCAAAACATAATATTTGTATATGGCACTGAAAAGATTATTGTTTCTCTCTGCACCCACACAAGCCATTTGCTGAGGGCAGTGAGTTGACATCACATCAGTGCTGCACTTGTGTTGGGACTAGGAGAAGGCTGAAAGGGGAAATCTGTGTGAGCTCTACAGTGTGCAGTAGGAAGCAATAGTATCCGGACCTAGAGTGGGTAAAGGGGTTTTAGGGCATTCCTGGCACTCAGAATATTCCCATAACACATGCTGATGTAGATGGCAGGCAAAGGGGGTCCTAGTCATTGGTAATATGGCCTAAACATGCTACTGAAAAAAAACACCTAACCTTTTAGTCTGTCCTGTTCTGGGCCGATTAGTGCTGCCACACAGGGCTCTAATATTCTGTGTTAGCTACAACATCAATGAAAGTTTACATGTGGCTTTGCCTCAGGTCCCCAGCAGTGGAACTAAGTGCTGAGGGAGAGAAGGAAAGGTAGGCAGATATGTGGCTATAGTGCCCAGGCACCCTAACATACAAAAACCTAAAGTTATACATTACACTGGGGAACAATTTTGAACAATTTTTTTATTGACCAGTTTTTAAGTTTATTTACACTAAAATAGGTATGCTGATACTGAAAGTGCAGTTAGTTGTCTTCTCCACGTTGTACACTAGCCCAGCCCCCTCTGGCAACACTACCTTTTTTCTTAACCCCTTAAAAGCTCTGGGCTAGGCCCCAGCACCCGGTCATGTAGGCACTGCGCCTAATTCTTACGGCTACGTGCCTCTCTGTAGACTCCAGCTCCCAATCTATAGAAAAATTACTCTTTCACTCACCTAGTCCCAACACAACCTCCAGCTCATCAAGAGGGAAAGAGAAAGTTCTCTTTCAAAACTGTAGTATTGACTCTCTGTCTGTCTGTTTTTCTCTGTCTAATAGAAATGGGGAATTCAGATGGGTTTTCCTGTTCCTGAATTATCAATATAAAATAGCATATTAAATGCTGCAAACCCCATGCTGATATTTCTGGCTAAAGTTTTCGGTTAACTCAAGCTAAAGAGAACTTCATCCCAACCCACATACGGTTGTCCAACTTCCATTGTCATAACACACACTCCCACACCTACAGTGTGCGAACCCTTCTATTAGCCTTTATAAGCTCTATAGTTTCTGTAATGTGATGATGTGTATAAATTCTGTAAAGTGATGATGCTTATTTGTGCATTGGTGTATGGTTTAAAAATCATCTTCGTTTCAGTAGTGGGTTGGAAGGACACTCCTGCAGTATGTTTGTCACTTCATTTCGGAGATTTCTGTATAGAGTGCTAGCAATAGTCTCCAGATTCCAACTTACTTCAGGCCAAAACACATATTTACATGAAACGTGAATCTGTTTAAACTGGGTACAACAAAACTTTAGGCTCGTACAGGCAAGTAGTGCAGTTTTACTATGAATCTGCTCTGGTTTTTGAGTAAAGAGGAAATAACCTCTTGGTGGATTTATGCCAAAGAGGTTTAGTTAGCTGTTACTTGAATGACTGCTATTTGATTGATGGGATTTCTGTCTTTTATTTTGCCAGATTAAAGTTGCATGAAATGTTGATGTTCAAATAGATATTAAAAAGACAAAAAAGGTACAGGGACTAATCTTTTCCTTAGACCTTTTGAACATTTCCTCTCAGGTGAAGTATGCATAGAACAGAAATTGTGTGAAAAAACGAATCAACCGATAATAACAGGCAAATGGTTAACATATTACAAACAAGTTTTTTTGAAGTTAGATGTTATTAACGTTAAGCCTGTGTTATGATGGATAAAGGATAGCTGTTTTGGTAACATTTTGTATGTTTTATGTCAAATTTACACTTTGGCTATAAACCTTTGCTTTGCATTGCATGACTACTGTGTACAGATTTGACAAGATGCACTTGTTTTTTGGCACACATGTTTTCTATGTAATAGCCACATAGAAATCAAGTTATTAATCCACACAGAGATTTTAACTTTAGAAAGTAATAAATTAAGGGAATCTGAAAACTAAATTAACTTAATAAACAATTCACATCCATTGATCATATGAAAGAAGACATGTGTAATTTTAGCATATTGCCAGGGCAATATTTCTTTTTGAAGACATCAAATACTCTGCAAAATTCTTCCTGTGACACATGGGTAGACATTATTTTTACACAGTATTTATATAGCTCAACATAATATGCAGCCCTTTACAAAGTCTATAGTCATGTCACTAGCTGTCCCTCACAGGGGCTCACAATCTAATGGCCCTACCATAGTCAATAGACAATTTTAGGGGGGAAGACAATTAACCTAACTGCATGTTTTTGATATGTGGGAGGAAACCCACACAAACACAGGGAGAACCTGCAAACTCCTTTGTGGTTAATGTCCTGGCTGAGATTTGAATCTAAGACCTAGAGCTGCAATAGCCAGAGTGCTAACCACTGAACCACCATGCTGCCCAACATTATAGGCAATCCAAAAAAAGTAATATCTTCCACATTATAGACTTACCTTTGATGCACAAAATGATGTACTACACATGTAGCTTTTGATATTGTGTACTTTGTGTGGTTTCAGCTGCATAGCAGTTCACAGAACTTTCTATTTGTAGGCTTGAATGCCAAATATGCATAGCACCATATGGCCTAGCCTTTGACAGATAATAGCTGAACACACTTCTGCCAAATGCATAGTTGGAAAATTTGTTTTCTTTTTTCTCAAAGTTTTAACACAGAAATAAACACTTACATGTACACACATTCCATGTCACAGAAAGGCCCCAGTGAGGTTGAAGGGAAATGGACCAAAAAATGTCCACTAACAGACATTGGGGACATGCACCTATGCCACAATGCCACAATTAAAATGATAATAATAAATATGAACCAATATCCTTGCTCCAACACACACTAACAACATGTCTGCTATCAATTTCATCCAATTGTTGGCTTATGTGAGTTGACCACAATATGCAATATATTGTAGGTTGTTCCTTCGCAAGCAGGTTTACATTAATGCAAGGAGGAAACATATTTACTATGCTCTTTCAACTGTAAATACAGTCCCTGTTCTTTGAATCTAGTTCCATGTTCCTGCAATGGTAGTGACTCCGCTTATCAGATGTTGGAGCTTAGATTCAAGTGTGCTTCATTGTTTGGACATCTGTAATCCTGAACTTGTTCTCTGTGGGCCTGCTGTTTGGAGGGTGAAGATCCACATACACATGCTGGGAGAGAACGGAAGATGTATAATACAGAGTTAAAGGCCACAACATCTTTGTTACAAGGAAACTGTATGTAGAGATTCTATTAAATGATATTAGTCTTTAAAAGGAGGCTGTTATTACGAAATCAAAGAGGACCCTTCAAAGTGTTTCTTGACTTTTGAACATGGGAGAACCCCTTGAAATAGCTTTCAGGTCTTGGGGAACCCCTGAGATTATAAGTTAATTTCATAAACTGATGTACTGATTGCTCTACTGCTCTTCCTTATATAAACTTACTTTAAGGTTAAGGTGAGAATGGGGAGGTTGCTGGAGCGCTCCATCAACATTTTGCTATGAGACCTTTAAATCTGTTGTTATGCCCCCCAAAAATAATGTAATTATGTGCCAAATGTTCTGTATATTATATCACTGCATTGCAACGCAAAAAAATCTACAAAAATATACTAAAATAAATACACTTAGTGGACTTCAGTATTTATTTTTCAAAAATTGAGAGGCATTTATTTAGCTAAGCAAATACTCAATTGTAAGAATGTGTTTTCAGTACACAAAGTGAATTATAGTAAATAAGATAACACTTAAATCAGTTTGAAAACCCAATCATGAATGAAAATAAAAAAAATGTACTCGCACATAAGTTGTTGATTAAATGAACACGGCTTTATTTTATATTTGAGATGGTATGGGAGGCATGGGACAATCACTACACTAATTTGTCTTTTTGATATCTGCGGGCTCCTTCATGAAACGGGGACTGTCATTTGATCCTGGATAAATTCCCTTCCCTCCTTTTATTCAAATTGTGAAACAGACTTTTACCCTCCGTGTAATTGTTATGATATGATGTTATGGCAGGATTCTGTAATTTGTTTTGATGCATTTTAATAGTGTTATCACCCCCTTTATGTACGTCCCTCTTTTCTTTTTTCTGTACCCCATTGAAAAATTTCAATAAAAATACAATCTCAAAAAAAAAAATAAACCTCCAGTGCCGCGGATCACACATCTTCACAATGAATGTGGCCGAGGTTGCCGCATTTATTGAGGAGAGTGTGGGATCCCCGGCACTAGAGGTTAATTAACCTCTAGTGCCCTGGGGATCGCAAACAGGATGATTCCCTGCGAATCCTTCTGTTAAAATTTCCTAGATCTTCTGATGGTTTTGCAAAATTGGTTTGCCGAAATTTCACGAAACCATCTGAAGTTCGAGGAAATTTTTGCCAGAATGCTAGAGGCATTCTCGCTCATCCCTATTGCCTTCACACTGCAGCCCTTCTGCTGATACCAGGGTAAATTTACTTTCTTTTTCACATTAGATAATGATGTAATAATGATTACAGAGTTGTCTTTTTGTATGTCTTTTATATCTGCCTAGATTTCAGCTTTAAAAGTTTAAATTTAGTTTTTTCCAATGAATCTAGCAAATCAAATATTTGGGATGTAAATTGTAGCAAACCTAATTATGGAGGAAAGCAGAATAGGAGATGTCCGCAAGCCCTGAATTTAGTTCACAATATGTGAAAAAAAACATAAATGGAAAACAAAACATATTTTGTTTTATTAAAGGATAAAGATTTTTATTTTAGGTTTTTATTTTGAAAAGTTAAGTTATGTTTTTTTTTTAATTTTTTATTGCAACCATTAAGCCAACTTGAACATCAAGGTACATGTAATGCTTAATTTAGGCCCGAGGTAAAACACTAAATAAGGTTAAATAATGAAATAGTATGTTCCACCAAAGATAGAGACCCAAAATATTAGAAGGAGCAAGCTCCAGTGTGCCCAGCCTGAAGTGACACTGAAAAGACCATTTGAGAGAGAGAAAGACAGGCTTTTGAGGGGCACAGTATATTTCTTTAAAAGCTAAACTTTATTTGTTTTAAGCATCCTAAAACTTAGACAGAGGTCTCCTCTGCTAGCCCTGGGCCAACACAGGTATACTAGTCTACTGAACATGCGATAGTAGTATGCAGGTATATCATGTCCTAGTTACAGCAATAAACATCTTTCCCAACCCAACGTGTTTCGCTCTGCAAGGCCTCCTCAGGAGTTTTGGGAGACTTGGTGGTATTGCTGAAAACTTTTGCCCAGTAAGACTTTACGCTACTTGCTACTTGCAGAAAATCCAATAGTGATTTGGAAGTAATTGAAGTTGGTCCTGCGATTGTGGATGAAGATAGCTTTATGATCCTTAGGAAAAGGTAATGGATGGTATTTGTTGATGTTGACAGTGTTGTCCCTGCTATGACCCACTAAGTTTAACAAAAATCAGATAACGGTCAGGGCCATACAATGGAAAAAGCTGTAAAAGAAGTGTGTTGGTGCAGCAATACCAGATTATCCATTGACAGGCTATATTAGATCTAACTGAACCAGGTGTTCATACCCCATTTACCAAATGGTGTAATAAAGACTTCTGATAACTCTTCTTAGATGTCAGAGCCATGCAAAAGAATTAAATCAAGCATATCATATAAAAATATCCATAAGGTTGTAAATTATGGTCAACACTCCAGACCAAAAAAGAGGATAGAGCAGGACAGCTACAAGAATGTACATGGCTTCTTATGACATCTCCAGCAGAATGCATCCTCTTAGAAATACATTTGAGACTGCAGGTGTTTAATACCATTGTGTAGGAAGTTTGCAATTTAACTTCTGGTATTTATTACTAATAGATGCTTTATGGCCAAAGATGTTCTTTTTTTTATACGATGAGGTATGTCCAGGGAGTTCTAGTTATCTCATTCATCATGTATAGAATGTTCTGTGATAAAACCATGTAGCAGGACATAGCACATGTTAAAATCCATCACTGTTGCCTAAGCAAGCAGCAGATATTGACTAGTGAGGATAAGACATGCAATATTGTATTTTATCTTTCTTATAAGACACAAGGAAAAGCTGAGATGATGTTCAAGTGTACGAGTCACATATTATCATTTAGATTGGGAAAGGAAATTGCTATTGGGCAAAGCCGTATTATTCTCCTACCCTTAGCCAGTGAATATAAGTAATTATGCTTTTACTTGTGACATCTCATTAACATCAGGGGTCATTCATTTATTCTAATGAATTTGCTAATCTACCCATGATCCAACTGTGGAGATTAATGTTGAGGATCCTACGGTAATGAAGGATGTATGAATAATACCTGATAATAAATTGTAAACCCTGAAACTGGGGATATTCAAGAGATGGATAGTAGAAAATAATCTGAACTGTATGGTCTGAATTATGCATAGCTGTAAAGTGACCTTTGAGATATTTTCAAAATTCACAGAGCTTTAACATGAAGTTTACTCATCATTCTACCTGAATTCAATTAAAAATGTATGAATTCTGAATAAAAGCTGTGAAAAAGTTATGTAAAAACATTTAAAAAGGCCCCCTTGGGTGTCTTCATGTACCGGTAAATGGAACTAAACTTAAAAATTAGAAAATATGAATTGACAAGTTTTTTTTTGGAGAAGGTACATGCTTTGCCTCTTCTGTAATAAATTAACAGTTCACAGTCATCTCTGTAATGTACACTAAACTGAACATGCAGCTCAGTGTACAATCTTAACATACCTGGCTGCTAGGAATGAATTAAATCCTGTGCACATGCATCAAGATGACCAAAGATCATGTACCCAGAAAAGGACTAGAAGAAGACTACAGAAAATAAGTAAAAATGTCAGAGCCAAAGACGGAGCAAGGAGAAAATTATAATTTAATTATTTAATAATTATTGTGAACAGACAATTCATTTTTTTATTTGGTGAAGAGAACTTAAAAAAAAAATGACTACCTCAAAATGTTTTTTTTAGGCTAAATTTTACCTTAAATGTAACCTAAAAATTGTTGATTTTTTTTTTTTTTGCAATTCCCTCAACCTATTTACACCCAGCAGGAAGACCTAAAATGTGCTTCTCTGGCACATCGGCAACGCACCCTTTATCTTCTTATGAGGTGCTGTTCATCTCCAGTCTTTGGGGTCCATATAAATTTCTGGAAATGAATATAAACAGTAATTTTTTGACAATTTGTAAATTTACTTTGACACTGGCTAAATTTACTGCAGTCTCCTAGAGAGATACCAACACTGTGATTGGATCCTGGCCCTCAAGCACTAAACCTGGACACCCCTGCTCTAATTAGTTCATTTTCTGTTGTGGCTGCTGGAAAGATATGTTAAGTTTAAATGTACCTGCTGAATGTGACCAGCTTTTGGTTCTCGTGAGCTGACTCCAAAATTATATAAATGCATTTCAATGTGCACACAAGCACTTTCTAGTGCATTTCATTTAGGGATCAACATTAGCAAAACTGGTTTACTTTTTTAATAATTTTTGCATTTTAACTGACCACATAACAAGGCAACAATGCAGTTTTTTTACTAGTTGCAGACATATGGCAAAAATAAAAAATAGGAGGCAATCTTCCTTGTCAGTCTTTTGGCTGGCTGCTGACGTCCTGCTGTTCTTCATTATCCACCAACACATGCATATTTAAGTCCAGTTAAGTATAATACTGTTCTGAAATCATGGTCCTTTTGACTCTATAAGATATTCAGTGAAGCCATTTGGGGGACTATGTTGACGAGGTCTGACAGGAATATAGATAATAAAAGTTCTTACATCAAAATATATTAGTATAATATATACTATACATCAGTGGGTCCTTTTTAATTGCATGGCAACCTTAAAAAGTCAAGAAGAATAGACTACCACCAAGAATCCCACAATCTACCAATTTAATGAATTTGAAAGCTGTGGCCAACCAAGAAATTCCACTTTTCAGTACATGACAATTCTGCACTTGTATACCTTGCTTTTCATCTTTCATCCTATCCAACCTCTCACGAGTAACCCAACAGCGTATCAATTGCAGTCTCAAAGAAGAATCCCCTGAGGAAGCTTTTTAAATAAAACACGTTGGGGATAGAGACCTAAATTCCGATTGGGTTGCAATAACATGGTTTCAGAATTTACCAAATAGCTATAATAGTCACTTTTTCTACCCAGGGTATTAGCATAGCTGATCTATGTTCAACTCAGAGCAACTTGAGTTTAATAAACTATCATTGTTTTAAATTAACTGCCAAACAGCCTGTCTTTTCTCTCTTTTTCTAATTTTGTGTACTATATAATTCCAGGCTTGTAAACCTTACATTTACTATTCTGAACTGATTTTCCTGGAGACCAACAATACACCATTCACTCCTTGTCAACATGTCATAGCAGTCTATTGTTAAAGCAGACCTATCACCAAACTTTTTACTTTACAGAAGAATAGACAACCCTTTTACATAAGGTAACATTTATCCCCTTTTTTTATAAAAAAAAAGGGATGTAGCCTTTTGCCTTTTATCTTTACGGCCGCGGCGGGGGGGGGGGGGGGGGGGGTTTTTCTTCCATGGGAAAAAAAATGTTGATCACGCCCAGTGAGATTGGCATAAAGAATATGGCTGAACCAGGTGCTTCTTACACGCCAGAATGAATTTGGATTCTAAGATGACACAGGACCCAATCTAGGAAAGCTCTGCAAGTAAAGGTAAGTGACTTTAGTTTAGTTATGTGTTAAGGAGACCACATAGAAAGAATGTCATCTGCCAATAAATGCCATCTCTGCTGTTTTACCTAATAAGACAATTGGTTTACAATCACACATACATCAGTTACAAGCTTGTGAATAATGCGAGTATGAAGCTGTAATCCTGGGCAATTTTCTGTAAACATGATACTTTACAAGCATGCAGCTAACTTTACTTAGTTTCCATAACAGTATTGTTTGGTTCTATTGGAAATTAGCCAAATGTGGGAAATCAGACCAAATACAAACATCAGTAGGTTTATTTTAAATGTAGTATTGGTCAAATTTTCCTCAATTAAATTTGCAGACTGTGCAACTCAAGTGAGGCAAAAAAAGATTATCCAAATCTAAACTGGAACATTACCTTTCCAACCACTTGGTTTACAAGGCAGATCTTTATTGGTCCTTTAAATACACACAGCAGGTAACCGCTGTCCACCTTGTACCATTCTTGAAAACAGAATGAGCAGCCTGTTTTGTTTTATAAGGAAGACAAGCATGAGGCACTCGGATGTATTGTTATACGATAGTACAACAACGCCTGTCATTGAAGCATGGTCTGTAATTCAACACCACACATCACTAATGACCTTCTCATGATGATATTATGGAACGCCTATATACTGCTCATCCCCCTGAGATCTCAGAGCCTTTAAGTTTATATTTATTTTAAGTAAACAATGCTAAGAGTAATGATGATGTGGAAAATAAAGTACCACAGAGCAAATGGTCAAAACAATTGATCATTCAAAACAATTAAATATGATTATTTGTTTCTTGCTGTGGGCTACTGTCATGTATACTTTGAAGTCTTCCTCTTAATAAATAAACCTTTGCTCTCTGGAAGAATCGGAGATCACTCTAGGCTGACCTATTCCACACATGGGAACTAAATGTTAAAATCAATCATTTCTAATGCACAATATTTGTACAAAGAGGAAGTAATAGTGTGCTCTACAATTGTAACTAATGCTAGTTGAGAAGCAAACCTTCCGGGAGGAGAAAAGTAAAGGACGTGTACATTTTTGGACAGATCTGGAAGGTAGTTAAAAAAAAAAATGATGGAAAAGATAAGTGGTGCTCATGATATGATACATAATCCATTGCATAGATCAATTACAGTTAAATATGTGAAAAAAATACTTATGAGAATAAAACTCATTCTCGAAAGCAATAGCTAAAAAAGAATTGAGACACACGGTATCTGTGTTCATTTTTTAATTCAATCTGTTTTCTAATTTTTTTTATTTTCTGTTTTTCATTTTAATTTTTTTTTTAATAATTCTTTTTTTATTTATATGTGTCCCCCACGACTAATGTTAACCACTAGACCTATGGGAGCATTCAATTGTGTTTCTGAATGGTGGTTGAGAGCAATTGCTGAAGAGATTGGTCCATCACATCAAGGGCCTAGGAAGAAATGAGAAAAAAAAATTAAATTATTATCATATTAAGGATGGGAATTTTTTTTTTTTTAAGGGTCTGTAGGTAATTTAACTTTTACCATTTATCCCCAATAATGGATCTTTCGGACCCATTACTCATATGTGGTGGATGTGTGGGTGCAGCATTATACTGTCAGTGTGTTATACATCTGAAGTTTGAACTAAAAAGACACATTTTTGCCTCTATCGACAAATGAAATATTATTGTTCTGTCTCAATCCCGTATTTGGTGTAGATTTTACCTTTTATATCCTAAAATAATTGCCAAAGGCCATTTTTAATGAATCATTAGTTTTGCTAGCCTTTCCTTTCAATAAAATCTTTGTTATAGGCTAATAAAGTCCAATTGAAGTTGTAGCAAAAGGCAATGAAAAACTTCTTAAAACAGTTTCCTGAAAGAACTGCAGGACTTAAATACAAAGACACAGTTGCTGGTTCTACATATTAAATATTATATGTTTGCTCTCACGCTCAGAGACTTTCTAATATAAACCCAGCTACACAATTTCGGATCAATATTTATATGGATTGTTCCTACAGCTGTTCTCTTATATTTATTTCAAAAGCAAACCAGATGGGTCTGTCACTAAATTGAGGCAATATGCCAAATTCCAGTTGGATTGTTGATTAAACTTGTTTCTTTCCTTAAAAGGTATACTCTATAAATTGTACTTTCCCTATCAGTCAGGAGCTCTTTCTTATTTTGAAAGGCATAAAATACATATATTATATTATTTCAGAGCCAGCTGTTTTCTACATTACAGGCAATGTCAAAGCAGTTTGACAATTACCATTTGTGCATTCATGCAGCAGCAAAGAATTACCTCTCTGTCTCGAAGGATCTCTCTGTGTTCAGTTGTACTATGTTTTACAGGTGTGTACATAAATAAACCTAAATTTCATTACATCTTATCCATGTTTCAGCAACTGGTTTTAATTGCTTTTAATTACATGGAAGAGAAATGAGATATTATGGAGGCAAGCACAGGTGGACAACACAGGTAATTTAAATGTGTAAATGAAGCTTGTGAACACTAAATGGAGGTCTTCAATGTTCCTGAACACTGAATGAAGACGTCTTTTAGTAATTCAAGTAGATCCTAAGATAATCAAAAGATCCTAGAATAATCAAAAGAAATTAAGTATGTATTTTCAATATCACCTGTTCATAATTTGCGTCTACTTCGGAAGAATGTTAGGTAACAAAGCATGTTTTAATGAAAGCAGCATAGGCGGGTGAATGGGGGTTACTTCTGACCTACTTTAAAGTGTCTTTAAAGGAAAACCTTTTTTTAGTTTGGATAGAGTGGGAAAGGGTCCAACCATCTGTCAAAATGTTATTGCTTTCTGTGTCCCCATTAGGGAAATGTATCATTTTATTTGTCCTGGTGATCATGATCACCAAGACAGAAAATTAAGGTCTTTAGAGTTGTTATCAGGGCAAAAGGTGAAGGTAAACTATCCAATAGGAACAAATGCTCCAGTGCCGACTATCTTAGATAAAAAGTCCCCTACCCATTGGAGAAATGTCCTATTATTTCCTTATGGGCATACGGGTAAAGAAGTGAAAGAAACTCTCCCCAGTGAGGTAAACTTAGAAAGCTTTAAGCTATCAGTACTCTATGAAAAGTTGCCAATTTTACACTTTTAGAACTAAGAATATCTGGGCAGTTAAATCATCTCCTAATATGGAATGAGACCACTTGTCATCAGCCTACTCTATTCTGGGTTCTTCCCCCCTAACAATCTTTCAATCAAATTATTTTTCTTTTATCAGTCTTTCCTTTTGGATATGAACTGTTGGAATTACCTGGATTTTAAACACATAAAACTTGAAAAGGTGAACAAGGCAAATTTATCCCTAAAACAAGTAAAGTCAATCATCTCAAGACAAAATTATTTTTCACTAAAAAATACATTTTTGACATTGAATATAAAAGATGCATGAGTAATTCACTGGCCCTGATTTATTAAAGCTCTCCAAGGCTGGAGAGGATATACTTTCATCAGTAAAGTTGGGTGATCCAAATATTTGCTAACAAGGTTTTCTGGATCACCCAGCTTCATTGATAAAAGTGTATCCTCTCCAGCCATGGAGAGCTTTATTAAATCAGGCCCACTGTATTCAGGACACGTGTGAACAGTTTACAAATGCTGACAACTGCCCATCCAAACTGCCTCTGAATACTCCCACATTTTTAGCAATATGATTGGTGGCTGGCAGGCTGTCAATCATGACTTGACTGCCCTGGAACTATCCCTGTAAACCTAGCCAATTTGTATTTTACTCAGGCTCATTCAGAGAAGAAATGAAAAGATGGAATAAGGGTCCATTATATCTTTTTCCTGTGCAAACATACATCCTTAAACAGATCTGGCCATAGAAACAAAGTAAACTACACATATCTATTGCCCCCAGACTCATATATTGGAAAAGAAAATGACACTCCTTGTCAGGGATGTTTTATTCTTTGTATACACCGTATTATTTGGGCTGAAGAACCTTGTTTTAAGTCTTATATAAAACAATAGGATCTGGACCCTTGAAAGTAGACTTTGTGCATCACCAAATATAGTGCTGCTTGAAGGATCGGAGCATCGAAGACGCAGTGATTCAAGGTAAGCATGTCTAAAAATTGGCATATCACAGATAGGAGGTGTCATTGACTTTATCCAAATATTTATAGGATGCAATAGATTGCTTTGAAAGCATTTACACACGTAAAAAAGCAAAAACAACTGCTAAGTGCCATTAGGGCTTGTCTTTAGCCATGTCTTTGTAACTTTATGTGAATCTTTATGTGAATCTTCATGTAAATATGGAAAAACAAATACATATCCAAAAAAAATTAAAAAAAAAGACCATATTCATGTACTATAAAGCATATCAAACTCAGAATTTTTACTTTAGATACATGCACAGTGAGATTGGCAAGTTTTTTCCCCACTCTCCGTCACCCGATCTCTCGCCTGCAGAGTGTGAAATTGGGTGACGTAGGAAGAAGAACCTGGAAGAATAGAGGAGAAGATGACAGCTCCTGGATGTCCATCTGTGCCGGGTAAAAGATGGATACCGGGACGACGTGGGACCCAATGGAAGAAACCTCCCGATGGATAGACTGATCTGTGGGATTGAAGGTAAGTGTGATTTTTTTAGTTTTGGGTTTACTTCCACTTTAATATTATGTAACTATTTTTTCATATGCAATATTTTTATAAAATTAGTACTTTAGGAATAATGTCTACCAATAACTGTCATTTCCCACAGCTGAAAAAGTCCCAGGCCAAATTGGCCTGTTTTAGACTCAGACAGATGTTATATGTTTTTTTCTCTGTGTCTTCTTTGTATTCCAGGCCAGATCAGCACACTATTTTTCATACTGTAATCTATTGTACCATGGATGAACTATATGCACCCAGTATACTATTCTATTACTAAAAAGACATAAGGTCATGCAGGGGCAGCAATAATGCTGAGTAGCAGTGGCAGTTGGGCTACAATGTGAACAGTTTTGGCAGCATGATGTGGATGTGTGGTAGCTGTTGTAAGAGTGCCATCACTGCTCATCGCGCATGTATCTCCCTTTTGATCTTCTCTGCATACTGTTGTGGTTCAGCAATTATCAATGTATGCCAGCTGCATATTTGACCTCTAGCAAGGGTCATTGGTGCTGTCTAATCAACACAAAAAAATATGCAAGGAGCCAGTACATAGCCAATCCCGTTTTTGTATGTGAGCATTTGTATATTATGAATGTAGGGTGATTGTCTGACAAGACATTGGATGCACGGAAAGTTATGAAAATGCTGTAAGGAGGATGAACAAGTATTTTCTCAAATACACACCATAGAAACACACTAAAAGGGTAACATAGTGAAATGTACAAATGTAGCTGTGCTTTCTTTGATATAAATATTGACTTGATCTTCACCCTGTTCGTACCAAAACAACTTCCAGCAAGGCCAACAATTTGGTGGTCAACCTCACAGACTAACTGGAAGATAAAGATTGAAAGCAAAGCTTTCTAGTTTAAACACAAATTATTCAATGAAGCTCCCCTCATTTGTATTACCTGGTCAACCCTTTTTACTATAGTGCCAACTTCACTTTGAAATATTGTTTTGAACTTAGATAGCAATTCTGATGATTTAAAGTGAATGTATTAGTAATTTTTAAAGCTTAGCACCCCTGCACATAGGAACCGACTGAGAGTATAGCCAGACTCACACAACAGTAATGACAAAATCTGAAATCACACTTACAGAAACTTAAAACTAATACTATCAGAAACCTAAAACTAATACTCTAAATGTGCCTCCCTAAGGCTTTGGCTGCAACCTTTACAACAGTCCTGTGCCGCTGTACTGCTGATGGACTCCTCAGACTTTGAGAAAGAGTACATACTTCCCCCCTGTCCTCCGAACTTCAGAGCACAGTGAGCAGCCAATTGTAAAGGTACACCACTGTCATATGGACGACATTGCTAGCCCTATTGTAATCGCTGATATTTGTAATTGGCAATATTTGCACCGTGGTACTAGCAGATATACTTCCCAGACTTCAAGGCTCAGAATTGTACCTAAACTTCTTCTGAAAGCACTTTTATTGACCACTAAGACATTCTTTTTGAAACGGGAGCCAGAGTATAGTCAAGTCTTAGTTCTTAGCGAAGCTTAGTAAACTCAGAATCAAAAGTGAGTTTTATGGATATTGGCTAATACTGATAACATTTTGGAATTCTTGTTCACAGATTGGACTTTTAGGTTTAAATTTGTAAACTGGCTGGTATGTTCATGTTAAACATCCTGTATTTCTGTTTCACTGTTTGCAATGTGTAGTAGCTGTTAGCTTGATTCAATATGTATGCAGAAAAAGGTGAGCATGTCAGAAACATAGCAAGGGGAATGTTCAGAGAGCACAAGGAGGCCAACTTGGCAAACACCTCATACAAAAGTAAAGGTTGTTATAAGGCTGGAAAGCATGACTAATGAAGCAGCACATTTATTAATGAGTTAATACCTACATAAAACAACTTTATTTCCTCTGGGGCACCTTTAAATGAACCTGGAAGATGTCCAGTGCTAATACTATATGTTAAGAGTTCACTCCTGAGGAGGGACTTTTATGGAAATGTTGTTAAAATCAGTGCACTTAATACCTCTAACCCAAATTCCAGCCCCCAGTAGTTTTTAAGAGAAGTGCATTAAAGTACATCTAAATCCAATCACCAAAACATAATATTATTACACATATTAATATAGCACCAACATATTACACAGTGCTGTACAAAGTCAGTGGTCATGTCACTAGCTGTCCCTCAAAGGAGCTCACAATCTAATGTCCCTACCATAGTCATATGACTTTCATACAGCCTAAGGAAGCCAAATAACCTAACTGCATGTTTTTGGAATGTAGGAGGAAGTTGGAGTACACGGAGGTAACCAACGCAAACATGGAGAATCTGCAAATTCCATGCAGATTTGAACCTGGGACCCAGCACTGCAAAGGGAAAAAGTGCTAACCTCTAAGCCACCATACTGCCCTAATATAATTTTTACCATTTATTTGAAAATTCATTTTCTACAGCTATAAGTATAATAAAACTTGGTGGTCCTGACATGAAGGTTTTCATTCAGATGCACCCAAATTTAGCGTATCAATGCCCTGTCCTTGTTTTACTAATTGCTTTCCTGTTCACATTTGTCTTCAGTAGGCGCTGCAAGTGGCAGTACAAGTGCATGCAAAAAGGACATTACTGCAAGGAGATTGCAAAAAACATCAGCAGCAAAGATAAAAAAAACAAAAATGATATTATACAAATATTTATATTACACAGTTCTAGTTCAGGGTAAGGATCTACATAATGCACCATCCCTGGAACTGACCAAGTAAATGTGTTTGCTATGTTTATTATAATACATATTTGAACTGTATTAGGAATATTCAGGTTTCTGTTTATCATGTATCTATGTGTATTAAGTGTGTATGTAGTGTGCTGTGGACACGGTCAGTTTCAAGTAAACGCTCTGCAACCTTTCTAAAATATTCACATAAATATTCATATCCTCTTTACAAAATGTAAAATATCACAAAATGAGAACACATAGCACTACGCTGAGTTGGAATATCCTTTCCCAAGTAAAATATAAATAAATAAGTAAACAGAGTGAGATGGAGATTTCATCAATGTGTTTACACTTGGCGAGTCCAATACCCTCCATTTGCAAATAAACCTTATTTATGTGCTGCACTTACATGGCAGACAGTTTAGCGTGCATAGAAACAAACCCTTGTGAGCTGTGTCACTCTTTCTACAACTGTTGCTTAAAGCAAATCATAATTTAAATGCTATGAGTTCAGCTAAAACAAATGAGAACTTCCTGGATCACATCCTTTCCAACTGCTGGAGTATTGCTTTGATGATTTCATTTATGCATCCTTTAGATAAGATTATTTACATTGGATTTTATTCAGCGTGAGTTATTATATTCTGCTTCAAACAAATGAATCAGATTTTTTAAGCGAATGGAACTGCAGGAAAGTGGAAATGATCAATTCTAAGTTTTTTTTTAAAGAGGGTGTGGACATGATATGCTCGCAGGTAAAACAGCTTTTATATGATGTCACTGCCACATGG